>NC_053488.1:34729407-34876551 GCF_015227805.2 Hirundo rustica | reverse complement strand
CTTTCTTTCTTTATTCTTTCTTTCTTTCTTCTTTCTTCTTTCTTTCCTTTTCCCTTCTCCATCTTTACATACCAGGAACACCTGAGAAGCTACAGAGGTCATCAAATATTTCTATTCCAGTTAGGAGCTGCACGTGCAGTCTCTAGAAAGGCTCTAAATCACCTGAACATCTAACAAATCCTTTGGCATGCCAGCAGTTAGTTCAAAGACAAAACCATCCAGCTCTAAATGGCTATCCATTAAAGGGTTTGATATTGTAGATGAGGGCAATGTGAAAGGAAAATTTATCTAACACCCATCCCCTTTCTTGGTTCATACTTCCTGATGAAAAGTGAAGTGCAAGCAACAGAGGGATGTGTGCTGAAAACCTAAATTAAGTTGTTAGTGGTGCTTTCAATGCTGACAGAAGGAAGCCTGCAGTCTCTTGCCTAGAATGTGTTCCTGGCTCCATAATTCAGCTGCAGCTCCAGAGAAGCCTTGATGAGAAGATGTGTGGTGAAAATCTGAAGGAACACTGTCAAAGAAGAGAGCAAGCCCAATGCATTCTGTTCTGGTCAGTCTGACTCTTTCCTGCTTGCAGCTACTGAGTGTGACTTTCTGTCCTGACCAGGGCTCTCTCCATAAATTTTAAAAGAAACTTCCTGAATTGGTCCTTCCAAGAAGTTCTTTCCAACTACTTTTACATGCAATGCTATGAAGAGAAACTGCAAATGTGCATTCTCATCCTATATGGTCCCTAAGTGGATTTGCCATGGAATCCCTCTGATACTGAATAACATCCATTCACAGCTGATACATAATGAAATAGTTGGATGGTATGATACTGATTAGGAGGCGACAGGAACAGCAGTACTTGAAAAACCAACAGTGTTTGAAGAAGTTAATTGCTGGATTCATTCCTTTTCCTGTGAGGGGTATTAATCTTAAGGGGGAGCTGGACTCAACCTCAGTTTGTAAGATCCACATAAAATATGTGCTAGTGGACTGTAGCTATTTATAACTGCAGTCAAAAGGACAAATTCAGCCCTAAAGGTCTACCTTCTCTTGTTTTTTCTGTAGCTTTTTTTTTTTTTTTTTTTTTTTTTTTTGTACAGCACAGTGACATCAGTGCAAGCTTGCGGCATAAATAATTAATCATTCACAGTCCATAGCTGACTTGCTCTGCCTTTGCTGAAGTTCATGCTAGTGTCCCTAGATCTCTTAACCACATTAAATGAGTCTATTTAATGCTTCTATCCTGGCTGTAGTCATATCTTTTATTGCAAAGCAGCTTTAATATCATGCCTCCAGGGACTGCAGGGCCAGCCAGGAGAATACATGTTTTGGTTTTGGGTTTGTCGTGGCATTATGTGGCGACTTGGAGCATGTCCTCTATCTCAGTCTTTACTTCTGTAATTAGAAGAATACAACCATTACTTTCCTGAATCTCCAGAATGCTGTATGGTAAGTGTTGGTGATACACTCAGAAAAAGTTTTGAGGCTGCATATAAATAAAACACAAATTTTGTACCAGTACAGTAGCATGGAAATGGGAGTTCTAAACAAAATTTCCTGTAAGAATAAGCACCAAAGCAACAAACAACACAGTCAGAGTAAGTCCAAGCACTATTGAGGGAAGATATAGCTGAATAAATTGACACTTGTTATGACTGTGAATTCAGAATCATATTTCTAAGTAGAAGGACCATGTATCTGATTATCAAGATAGGCACCTTGAACAATGTCTATGTGCAAACGAAATTCTCTATAGTTCCTATTCTTTCTCAGTTTATTTTCCATCCAATAAAATATTGTACTTTTGTCTGTAAACTACTCCTTGCTAGGATAAAGCATACTATTTAGCAAAACCCAAAAATGACTCCAGTATTAGAGCACTTGGAAACATCAAGGACAAGGGTGCTCAGGAGCAAAAATATTGCACAAAATCCTTTCTGAAGACAAATGGTGTGTGGTGGGGATATGTTTTATTAAAATTAATAACTTCTATGGTTATTACACACACACACACAAAAGGCAGCTTAAAGCTGCCTAAAGAGTTAAAAGCTGGAGAAGGACTTTTTTCAGTGATAACAAGTAGCCTATGAAAATACTTACATAAAATCCTATTTTTACATTTTCTTTGGATCATTCAGCCAACAGAACAATTACAATTGAGGTTTATTCTCATTACTAATTAAACCGCAGTGACTGAGTTAATACAAGACAATGGTAATTACCAGAGTTGTCTTGGGTTTGTGTGCTGAGGTGAACAACTGCAGTAACACCTGCTGTAAGAGGGACCCTTGTTAATAACGCTGTAACAGTCTGCACCCAACAGCATTATGGGTCTTTCTTTAAGAAAATGCTTAAAAATTGTAATATCGCATGTTTTCTGACCTGGACTGCTGGATGTACCACTTAAATCATGAGTCACTTGAAACATAATGCAGCAGACTTCTGAGGGAGTGGCAATCCTTCAGTGGGATGGATTCTTTCAGGACAAAGTAAGTTGGGCAGAATCTAAATAGCTGCACACTCTTTTGAAGACAAGTCTGTCCTTTCAGGGTGGAAAGTGCCTCCCATTGCAGAGGCCAGCTTAAACAAAAGACAAGCTGGCAAGTCAAAGATCACAAAACCAAACACAGGCTGTAAACCAATTTCAGTGTACAGAATCAAAGAAACACAGGCTGTTGGGAGTTGGAAAGGATCCACAAGGATCATCTCAGTATGATGACCTCAAATGCTATCATTATTTGACACTAAAAGAAGATTTTTTTATGGAAGTAGTAACAAGTTTTACAATTTTGTTCTATTGAAAGAGTGTGATAAAGCATAGTATCAAAGATTTTACAATATAATAATAAAATTATATGCCTCTCTGTGTTTCTCTGATGTCTCATGGCACTTCTGTTATTTTTGTCCCTGTCCCTTAATACTTAGTCTAAATTATCATTCCCACTTACCTATTATTTTATATTGCATTTTAAGCAGCTGACACCGGTTCCACTGGAAGAAAGCAAGACAGGTGTAGGAGTCAGACACTGTGTCAGTCAGTCTATGGATGCAGATTAATAAAAGTTCATGTTGTTTAACACAAAGAGGTATGTTCTTTCATTTATATAAACTAAAACTCTGAGGATGGTAAAAGCCTCTTGGTTTAGAGCTTTCTGAAGTGAACACTTCTCCTAGCAGATGTGGAGCAGAGCAAGCACCCTTTTAAAGGCAAAGTATGAGTGTTTTTTCACAGCATTTTCAAAAAGAATGTTAGACCTTAGTACACAACTGCATTTGTGAGGTACAGTATATACATACTTAAATGTTACTGTTGACTCCTCTCAAAAATAAATAATTACATTTGAGTGATGTTTTTGTAAAATCTCTTTTAATTGGACATTATTTTTGTGCTGAGTATTTCCACTTTGCTATCCATGTGCCTATGAAATCGTATAACTCTTTATGGCGTGAAAAAACGGAAAGGTTTTTATTAGTTTAGCTCCACAGAGGTATTTTCTCCTTCTCCAATAAAACTTATAGCTTCTTTTTCACTCTCCTACCCTTCTGGAGATTTTTTGTACTTATATTGATATCTTTCAATACTGTTATGTGGAATGCTGAGCCAAAGTTAGTTCAATTAGTTCATTTTCAATAATGCTCAAAGCTCATTTTGTGAGATCATTTACTTAGGAGCTGGTTGCCAAAATTAAAGAAATAAAATCTTTCTACAATTTCCGCCATATAGATATAATTTCTTTATTTGTAGTATATTGAGATAAACCAAGATAAGGCAGCTCAAAATGTCATCTAAGTAATCTTATATACTTGAGTGAAAGTACAAAATTTACATCCTTTTGTCCTTTTCTTCTCATATGCTGTGTTTGGATCCAAAAACTCTCGGCTCTATTTCTCCAACAAACTTTCTTATCAAAGAAAAATGTCAAATGCTTCTCCATGGATGTAGGCATAGAAGTGATCTATGGTTCTTAAATTTCTGAGGTGCTTCAGAAGGCAAAACTGTCCAAAACCTGCCATAAAGTAGCTCCATGGAAGCAGTTCAATGTACAAATCCTCCAGCTTAGTGGTATCCAGACAAGCCAGAATGAAATGTTAACATTTTTGTGACCTGAAAGTCTGCCTTTTGAGGAATGCTATCAGCAATAGCCCCATTCAGATAACAATCTTATCCTCTTTCCAGGGTTTTTTTCTAGTACCTGCCAGGTACTTTAATTGCCGTTATAGTTACATACTTCTCACTGTTATCCTGTTCTTCTCCAGGTCATATGTTCCTTAATGATTTTTTTTCATGTAATTCTGAAATTCTGGACATACTCATGTATGGTCTCACATCCTGCATTCTGACGTCCTATACCAGTCAGACATGAATTTTCCTGAAACTTAGGTTGTATTATACTATCAGTTTTAGTGGAATAAATCTAACAGGCTTTCTTGTTCCATAGTTAGTGTTAAATACCAACCACAATATGAATTGAATAAAATTCTCCTTTCATTTTTTGCTTCTTTTTGTCCCTTGGTCTGTGTTTCTGCAGGGTAGAGCACATGTCTGTATCTGTGTGTGTGTGTTTCTGACAGAGCACAAAGATTCAATGAATTTCATTTCAGTTTATGGGGTTAGAATCTCTGACTGTCTCAAAATTATTTTTTTCAAAAGCCAAAAGCTAACAGGTTTTGAAATATCACTGGAGATATCAAAGATACCTTTTTCTCTGAGAAGAAAGGAAAATATGCATAGGTTGATGGAATTCCCTCAAACTGCACTTTCCTGAAATATAGGATTTTAGTGTAAAGAATAATTAGTAGACCAAATGTTACAGCAAGTCTCTCAGTACTTGTAGCAATTGAATACTTCAGAAGAAATATGTATACATCTTAAACAAAAATTTCTCCTCCTTTTATGTATTCTCTCCTTCTTCTCTTGCAAAAATCCTTATTAATTTCCTAGAAAAAGCCCTCCATATAAAGACTCGCTGGAAAGCAAGAAGTTATTCTTAGAGCTGTCAGCAACTGCAGCTCTGAAATAGGAGCTGAAAAATTCAAAGGAAATAGCAATGGAAACTGCTGGAAACCTAGAAACAATCTAAAGTTATCTCGTTACTTTAAAACTTGCTTGGACAAAGTCAAAAACATCAGTTTTTTTCTCCAGGAGAGCACAGTATTTCCAACTGTGATTCATGATTATTTCTCACTGTACACAGTTTTATTTATTTGCCTTTCTTCAAGAATACATCCCCCATGTTTCTTCCTCCCTAATGTTCACCAGATGTGAAAGGCAGCCTGAGAGACTCTGCAGCATTCCTCACCTTCTCACTTGCTAAAGCCATCAACCAGATTCTCAAAGGGCAAAGCAGTTCTTGTTATCAAGACTATCTGTGATGCTATTTTTCTTTCTCCTCCTGGTTTTTGTGGGTAACGTGTTAATTTCAAGAAGGATTTTTGCTCTGTATTTATCAACAAAATTATAGCAGGGAGCCAAGATCAGCTGTCACACGTCTTGGGTTTAACTTATGTGAGGGAAGGTACACCTAAAAGTCACACTGTTCATGCTGTTCCATGACCACTATGTCCACTTTCTCTGTCTCCATCTCTCCCAGATATTGAGGAGGTGCTCAAATGTGTTGTAAATCTCATCCAAGTCAGGTGAGAGCAGAGTATTTCACAGAGGTAGAATTTTGCATAAAGGTATGGTTTGGTTGTATGGATCATTCCCAAATCTGTTTAGAACTCTAGATACTCTTATTTTTCGTCATGGTTGTCCTGCTACCTTTGAGATGCAGTGCAATGTGATATTACAGTTAGTTATGAGAGCTCACTGTGGCTTTTGCTTCGAAACAGAAGTACACAGATCATGTGGACTTCTTATGGCCTTTAGAGCAATGAAAAAATGTTTTTCTCCCATTTCTTTGGAAAGACATACTTATTGTCAAGGTCAGCCTTGGATTAGGTTTTGGCAAACTGCAAATCCATGGATCAGTGCAGGAAGGCCAGTTCCTACTTTTTGGAATTGCATTGGCAAACCTGGGGGGGCATCGACCTTATCTTCTTCCTTCTTCAGTCTTGTCTGATCAGCAAACCATTTCTTTCCGTTTTCCTTTTAATCATTCCTCATTCTTCTGAAGAGCAATCTAATAAATTCCACCCTTCATTTTTATTTCAAGTGTTGAAGTTTTTCTTGTAATGAAAGCTTGGGCTGAAAATTTGCAATAACATGCGTGGAGAAATTATGAAGAAAATCCTGTAAAGATAAACAGCTGTCTTAGGCTTAGTTTTTCATTAAACAAACACTTTGTCAATATTCAGTAAATGCATATCACTTCTGTAGGTGTTTAAATAGAAGGGAAAAAATTCTGCTTTGCTTTATCTCCTCTCACATAGTTCTTATATATTTCAATGCTTTTAACTGTTTATTTAAGACAGATTCTTGTTTCTGAAACTGAAACTGGGTTTATTTCCTACTGATCTTGAAGGAAAGAAGGAAGGATTGCTAATGTTCATTTTCTTCTTTCAATGTACAAATCCGGTTTCACTTCAGAGATACAAGTTCCTTGCAGTCAGAAAATGCAATGTGTGTCTCTTTCTACTCTTGCTGTTTAAGAGTTAAGAAAATAATGGGAAACACTCTCCCACAATAAAAAATGAAAAACAATCCATGCCCTTAAAATTCTGTCCAATGTCCAGCAGTTAACACCATCCAAAAGCTACAATTCATAGAATTTTAACAGAGCTACATGGTTCTCACATAATTTTGCTATTTCTATTTACCTTTCTTTATGTAAACCCAGGTTTTCTGTTGTGTTCTTGCCAGCCAAGTGGTGCAATGTGCCTGGAAAAGAAACAGGCATCACATGGGGATCTTTTATCCTAATCTCACTACCTGTACATGGTCCCAGAAAAGGAGCAAGTTGTCATAGCACAGCCAGAGTCAGCAAACTCCACTTATCACACAGAGGCAATTGCCAGTTGTGTGCTGCCATGCAATGTGTCAGGTTGTGGAAAATGGCACACAGGGACAAGCATTTCCCAGCTGAAGTAAAATCCAGTAAAGCTGTTTTTAACAAAGCATGCTCTTTGCAGGGAAATAAATGGATTTTATCAAGGAATCACAGAATATCTTACATTGGAAATTACTCTTAAGATCAGTCTGTGCAGGGGTCCTCTCAAAGAATGAAGAGAAATTTTTGCATTTCCTACTCTTGTTGTGTTTTTAATTGGTATTCTGAGTTGGCTTGGTGAAAATTCAGATATGTCAATCTTTCTCACACAGAGGATGTGTTAAAGACAAGACTTTTCCCTTCAGAAATGCAATATTGGGATTCCTAGTTAATATAGTGCTCCAAAATTCCTAGGGTCCCCAGCAATCTACAGAGGTAATCACAAAGCTAGAGTCTGCAGTCCCAGCTTTCTTTCATGTGCTTGTACTTGTACTTGCAGTAACATCTGCAGTCTTGCCAATCTCTTCTTAGACATAGCCTACCAGGGGGCTGCAAAAGGTAGGAACATTGAAAAAGGTGCTGTTAAAAAAATAAAAACTGAGAACTTGATTTCCAGCCTCAGACAATGAACAAATAGCTACAATGGAAGTAACTACAAAAGAAATAGTTAAAATATTTCATACAGATTCTTTTCTTTTTCCACGTACCTTTGGTAATGGCAATGCTATCATTTCCTAATGGGTGACACGCAATACTCTTCTAAAAGCTTTTTTCAGGCTTGAGACCATAGACTTTCTTTGTGTCTCCAGAGCAGCTGTTTCAAAGTGTTTTAAACCACTGGGCTGCTGCCAGACCTCAGTGTTTTTTTGTTTTCCAACCAGTTCTTACAAATTTTAAATTGAAAACCTTTTAATATATTTCTGCAAACAGCTCATCATGACATTAGACCAATGTTTTAGTGGAAATGTTGAACAGGAAAGGATTGCAGTCTGTGAATCTCTGCACTGAAATGCCTTTTCGACATAAAATAAATAACAAAGAAACAAATTATTTGCAAATGCTAATCCTTTGCAGGAGGCAGACTAGATCACAACTTGCTCTACATAACTGATAGTGGCAGTTGATTCAGAATTACTTTACAGAATTACATTATTTCAGCATGAAAATTACTGATTTACCTGATTGCAAAGTTATCACTGATCAGTACTCTGTGTTACACAAGATGCTCTAAAATCTGTTCCTAGGATATCTAGGACAAGTATGAAATTTGAATGTGGTAATGTTTTCTAACAAATACATTTTTATTGGCTTCCTCTAAGAAAAGCAAGTGTCTAGCACCTGGGTGACCATTATATTGCAGGGTGGGGGTGTCTAGAAAATCTCTTCACTATTTCACACTTTTTAGGAATATATAAGAGTTCAGACTTGGTAGTTGTTCTCCTTCTGCAAGTAGTTAAAATCAAATGCTAAAAATAAAACTTTTCTTTGCAGATGCCTGAATTCATTAGTGAAGCATGAAATATGAGGAGGTGCAGCCTTTCAGCTTTTACTGTTAACAAGTTCTGTGTTCTCAAGTTGTTTTAAGTAAATCCTACTGGCACAAGCCCTTAACTGCTGAAAGAAAGGTGCCTACCTTAGGTCCTGGAGCAGCCTGAGGTGTATTTAGATGGCAATGTTTAAAAACTGCCTATAAAAGCAAACAATGCTAATTGCACAATAAGGTTTGCCAAGATTGCAAGAAAATTCCTAATGCATGTTACAGCAAATACCATCAAGACAATGAACAAGTGACTGGACCACAACAAAAATAGGGCATTATTTGTTATATTACTAATACCATTTGCTGGAACTAAAATGGCCTGTCAATTTGCTGTTCCTCTCTCTAGTGTAGAATACCTATGCTGATCATGGGAGCCAAACTTCCACCATAAAAATAGAGAGAATGTTCACCACTGGTGCGCTCGTGTGCAATCCCTGCCATTTTTTCACTATTTCAGTTTCTGTATATGTGCTTTCTGCTCCCCTTCTGTGGTTGCCAGCAGTTTAGTGAAATATATGTAGCATAGAAATACACGTACTGCATACATTAAAGTGCAAGTATGAAATGGAACAACTTTTCTGATTAAAGAACAGAACATGGAAAAAACATGAAAGCCATTTAGGGAACTACACAAAAAATCTCTATCCCTAATGGCTTTTCCTAAAAAGGCTAGAGTTCAGCTTTTATCATCATCGCAAGGGATTGCAGCCTAACATAGAACAAAAATCCTGAATTCTTTGCCCAGTGATGTATGAGCAAGTTCCCTGACTCATTTAGCCACAGGTCCTTTCTCTGTAAAACTACTTCTAAACACAATATGGGCAGCGCTGAGAATCCTTTGGTCACTATGACTGAATGAGTGCAGCATCCAGCAATGTATCATTCCTGTAGTGTTACTTAAATCCTGTGATGAATAAATGTAAATAGAAGCAGAAAAAGAAATAAAGGTTTTAATAAGTTAAAAAAAAAAAAAAAAAAAAAAAAAAAAAAAAAAAAAAAAAAAAAAAAAAAAAAGGAGAGAGAGAAAACCAAGCAGATGTGGCAGATGTGTAATAGCAAAAAAAATCCATAGTGTTCTGGTTCTGGTCAGAATGAGAATAATTATTTTGCAGTAGCTTGGAAAGGGGTGGCCAGGACACGGAATTTATTCTGTATCGCTTCTTGTCATTGCCAGGGTGAGAGGAAAAGGGATTTTTCTGAGTAGAAGGTGTTCTCCCTGTCAAGAAAAAGTGGAGGAGGAGCTGCCTTCTACTATTCTGTCCAAATTACCATTTTGTTTCCTATGTGAATCCTTTTTTTCTTTATACCCTCTGATATTCATATTTTTGCTGTTACTGTTCATTGTTGTTTTAATAAACTGTCCTTATCTGAATCCTTTTTCCTTTTTTTTGCCTCCAATTCTCAACTCTGTCCCACCCCAGTAGGAAGAGGGAAGGAAGGTGGTGAGCAAGAGTGGTGTGTGGCTTTCAACAGCCATAGTGGGGGCGCTGGATGGGCAGTACCATTCCTAGACCATAACACATGGTAATCTTGACACTTGAATTATATTACCTTCAGTTGTTATTTATTTGTCATACTAGCTGTCTGTTGATGTCTTCTCTATGCTCCATTTGAATCTGTGATGTGTGTTTTTCTCTGTTTATCTGTGTATTATCCATGATGCTTCATGTAGAACAATGTTGTTCAGAATGGTACATCATTATAATATTCCCAGTAATTAATATATTACTTGCTTACAGATTAAATTAACTGCTTTGCTCCTGGTGTTTCTACTTTTGGTAGTCTGTATAATATGCAGTCCTAGTAATGATTTTAAATAAAATGATCCAAAAAAGCCTCATTGTGTCCTTTCAGGTAAACATAATTTGAAAGGAAAAAAACCCACTTATTTTTATCATCCTGATTGTTATTATCTACCATCAGCTCATCAGCCTCACATTTACTGTATACCTTCTGTTCCCATTAAAGCTATTCTCTAGAGAGGTAAAGGAATTCCCAAGAGATGGAAAAGACAGGGAAAATAAAACCAGAAAAAATGATTGTTTCATGTATATGTTATCAAATAATGCTGTATTTGACTTTTTTTCCCTGTAAGACCACCAATGTTATCAAACAGATTGATTTCTAAACCCTTAATCTCTTTCTTATGTTGATGTGCCCTCCTTTTCAGAGTTTGGAGAATCAGGTACACCATACCATTGTGACTTGCAGCAAATGGAAATGCCAATCATTTGACTGCTTTATTTGATGGATATTTCCCGTATTTTACAGAGTAAGACAACACAGTTGTAAGTGAGAATCTGCTTTTGCCCAATTTTTTTTGTGGTCACTGTTCTAGTATAATATTTTTCCTATAATGTTTTTCTCTCATGTTTTTCTCAAAGGAACTCCTTACTTGAAAACTACAATAGCTCAGACAAGCATTGAACTCAATCCTGGTTTTTGATGTAATCAAGAGAAAACAATGGAGCATCTGTTGACAATGTCAAAGCCAGTGATTGTAAATTGAAATTGAAATTGTTTACCCCTGACTTTACTCAGAGGAAGACCTTGCCAAGGATCTCCATCACATAATTTGCAGCTGTTTCTCAGGGAGGCCTAGAATTTCTGTTAAGTTGTTCTTGGCCAAAAAGTAAGGTGTCTGGGAAGCCAAGTTTTTAAGAAGAAGATTAAACAGGGCTTTAAAAAATAAATTGACAAATTCAAGGTGTCAGTCTCAAAAGAATTTGTTTGTATGACCTCTTTGGAGTCTGCTAGATCTGGAGTTTTGTTTGAGCACTACAAAGCAAGGCTCAGCAATAGAGCTCCCAATCACCTTTGTTAGTATTTGATGAAAAATTTTTTAGTTTTTTTCTTAGACAGTGGTATCATAGATGGTGGTATCAACCCAGTACCAGACAACTGATGGTATTCTCTCCTTCTGCTAAAGGGTTCTTCCAGCACTGCAGAAGTCATCTTCTAGCAGATTATGAGCCCTTTGCCATCTCTGTGGCCATGACCTTGCCCCAGGGCAGCGGCATTAAAAGGAAACTGTGTCTGGTTCCGTCCCTGTTCTGGGCGGGGGCTGACCTCCGGCTAACTCGAGTCCAACACAGCCCACAGAAGGTCCCCAGTTCGTTTCGACTTCTCAGCTTAGCAGCTGGACCCAATAGTGTCGTGACAGCAACAGCAGCAGAAGAGAAAAGTCTGGCTCTCAGCTTAGCAGGTTAAAAGACGTTTATTAGCTGAAGAGCTGAGGAGCAGAGAGGCTGAGAGCTGAGAGGATTTGAATCTCCCTCCGCCACCTTATAACTGGGGGAGGGGTTCCAGGGGGGTTACAACAAGACAACAAATCAGGGAATTCAGGGGGTAACAAGGTGTGCCCACCCCCAAGCCTCGGACCACTAAAATCCAGAGGAAAGGAATTCCCCCCAGGGGACCTATCACCTGAAGCCCTCTCCCTGAGATTTTGCAGCCTGGGAGGGCTCCTCAAAGTGAGAGACAGGCGGCCCCAGAGCGGGGGGTTGAGCAGAGGGGATGTTACAAGTCAGGTGGGGGGGTGGGAGGACTGACACAAAACACCTTATTATACAGACACAAAAGGATACAGAATTGGGGATACAGTGAAATGAACCATAGCATAAACTCCTTATAAAAACCTAATAAAACAATTCTGCACCACCACATCAACCCAAAGTGGCTGTGGGTGTGGAGATGCTTTAGGATATGAGAAGCAAGGGGAGGTAAAAAAAACCGATTAGGGAGATTGTGGGGAGTATATCAAAATATTTATCTTGGTTATAACTTTGTACCCTCTAATCTCTGATATTCTCCGTCTCCTGTGATTCCTTGAATAGCTATGAACGTTGCTTCTAGTTACAAGTTGTGTTTGGCTCAGAGTTTTTCCACTTAATATAGTCTTATTCATGCTTCTTAGAAATATGTAAAGACCAGTTACAATGACTATAAAAACTTTTTACAAACATTTCATAGAACCATAGAATATCCTGAGTTAGAAGGGACTGACAGGGGTCATCAAGTACAATTCCCTTGTACTGCACAGGGCAGCTGCACAGGGCAGCCCAAGAATCACAACATGTGCCTGAGAGTGTTGTCCAAATGCTTTTTGGACTCTGTCAGGCTTAGTACCATGGCACTTCCCTGGGGAGCCTGTTCCAGTGTCCATCACCTTTTGGTGAAGAACTTTTACTTGATATGGAATTTTAAACCTCCCCATACACAACTTCAGGCCATTGCCTCTGGTCCTGTTGCTGGCCACCACAGAGAAGAGATCAGTTTCTGCCCCTCTGCTCGCCTTGTGAAGAAGTGGTAGACTGTGATGAGGTGTCCCTTCAGTCTGCTCCAGGCTGTAAAAATCAAGCAATGTAAGGCTGTCCTTACTGAGTTTTCCCTCAAGGTCCTTCACCATCTTCATGGTTCTCCTTTTCCTCATCACCCTCAGTGGAAAGAGAATCAAAAAAACTGTACTGCATTACAGTTTCGCTGCTGTGATAATCCAGGGCTGACCTTTCACAGCCCATTTTTCCATGGCCCCTTGTGAAGATATGTCCTAACCTAGTCTTTCATTAAATGGATTACCCAAAAGCAGGTAAAGTAAACAGGGTTGGGAGTACACACCATTTCAAGGCTGCTCTGTTCCCAGATCCACACTGGCGAAGTCAAGGACCAACAGTGATATTCCTCTGCAGAGACTCCTCCAGTGCTGCAGCTTGTTCCCATAGAACCATTTCAATAATGAAAATCTCCCAGTCCTGTATTAGTATATGATTGATTCCTCAGTAAATGCCTTCTCTGACTCTGACACCAGATTCCCGCCTCACCCAGCACAGGAACTGATTGTGATGGCATATGAGCAAATCTTTAACTATAGCAGATTCTCTTTCTGTTTGAATTTACCAGGCTAATGTCAATTATAGTTCATGCCTAAAGAGAGTTTTCCACCTGTGTGAGAGAAAGTACGTGACCACAAAAGATGGTGATGACTATCTAACAGGGAAATCTGAGGCAAAGAGAGATGATGGGACACATCTCATTGTCACTGAAGGTGAGCATGTTTCCTGCACCAGAAGTAGACTAAATACATAGCTTCCTGCTGTAGCAGTATTCTCTTGGTCAGAGATAGCCACTGCGTTTTGGTGTTTGTATGCACATTTGGTTCACATACTGAATGCTGCAGGTCTTATCACAAGCCAGCTAGAAACTGATGGGAAAACCTCCCAGTGATTTCCAGTGCTTTTGAACAAATTGTAGCAGGCCAGGAGGGGAATATTAAGATACTATACATGCAGCTCTCACTAGTTTTATCAGGAAGGGTTAGGAGTGTATTGGAGAGTGGAGTTTGTCTCTGACAGATAGCATCAACACTGCAGCAATGTTTATTTTACTATGGCCATATAAACCTTATTGTCCATTTAGAGAATGAAGTGGGAACTGCTTGATGGCTGATTCAGACCCTAGAGTTTTCCATTGCTTCTACATTGCATGGAGGACAGAGGTGAGCACATATTATTACCTGATCCTATTGGGCCTACTTAAAACAAACAGTGATTTAAGTTTTGTCTTTTAAGTATTTCTCCAAGGCTTACAGACATGAAATAACTCATCTTTGTGGGGTATTCTTGAGTAAACCTGTTCAGTGCTCTTGTTCAGTGGTGACACATTGCCACTGAGTTTAATTAAAACCAAATGCTATTTCACTGTAGTCATCAGACCAACTGCATATGTCTATGTGTGAGAGAGTTCCTAGCAATTATCAGAATGGTACAGTATTCCTCCTACACCCCTATATGTGCAAGACGACAGCAGAAAAAAACAGAGCATAAAATGCCTTCAACTACTTCCCCTGTGCTTGTGAAAGACTCAGGTATCTGTGCAATGTCTGTCCCGAAAGCACAATCTAATCTCTGAAAAAGAAGGGCTTTCTTTCCACCATGGCTGATAAGGTATAATTAGTTTGTGATACTCACTGCAGCTAGATACCAATAAGAGCAGACACTTCAGTAGGATTAAATGGACAATGAGAAAAGTTCTAGTTTCAGAAGACAGAAAAATCGATGCACTTATATTTGTGTTAAGAGAGAGAAAGAACCCCCCTACTTTCCTTGATTTTTAGCAGAAATTTGACTATGTTATGCTCCAAAATTATTTCTGTCTGCCTTCAGGATAGCCACTGCCACTCACAATCAAAAATAATATATAGGAGATGGAAGATATGGTGTAGTTCTCTTTATTGTGTTAAACATGAGAAATGGGAAAAAAAAAAAAATCCGAATAAAATGTGTCCAGACAAAACGTGCTATGAATACTTTACTGTTTAACCCTATAAACATGCTAACTGTGGGCTAAATTAAACAGTCTTATGTTGTAATGCATTAATTGGGTTTATATTTCATTGGATTCGTAGTGTTTTTTCTATGTATCTGCCCTATGACCTGCCCATCCTGCACACTGAGATGTAACCCAGCCCTGTTCTCCTCCCGCTTCTCCCGTATTGGGTGGTGCCTCTGGGCCCTGCCTCTGGGCCCTGCCCCCTGGGGAAAAAGCCCCGAAGCGGGAGGGGCCAGGGCTCTCTGGCACCGGTGAGCAATCGGGACAGTCCAGCTAAGCAGAGCAGGACTTGAGAATAAAAGCTGTAAAATCCCATTTAAAGCCAGAGAGCAGACTCTGTTACTTTTGCCATCGGCGGCCGTCTAATCTCATGGGGAAAACTACAACCGGTGTGCAACATGTGGCTCGAAGCCACAAAAGGTTCCCAAAAAGCTGGAAGAACCACTTGGGGAGCACGTGGCTGAGGAATCCCACGCAGAGACAGACCCGTCAGGCTTGGCGTTTGCTGTGGAGTCTCTGAAACACAGGATTCTACAGGCCAGGGCTGCAGTTCTCTCCCTTGGACTCAAAATTCCCATGGGAGTGCTGAAAAGAAGTCCCCCTGAATGGCAGGCTGCCCCAGAGAGTGACCACATGTTCGTGGAAAACTGATCCTGGGGACCGAGACTGGAAGCTCTTTTTGCACCAAAAAGGGTCGGTCTCAGGCAAAAGGAGTGATTGGGAAAGAAAGGAAAGGAAAGCTGGAATTTTGGTGAGTACCACTTTCAGTTTTCTAAGGGAAAATCTTTTCCAGAGGCGATATTCCTCAGGGAAAAGGGTTTTTTCTCTTTAGGGGAAAGTTTTGCTTTCAGAATAAACCTCCAAAATGCTCTTGGCAGCCTGGGGGGGGTGGAAAAGGAAACAGTTTCCCCTTTTGGCTTTTTTTTTTCTCTCCAGCGAGGTTTTTTTTTTTCTTTCAGTTTCTCAGTCAATAGAGAGGACACAGAAACTCAAAATCTGAGCCAAAAATGGGTGCAAAATTGTCTGTGTCTCAAAAGAGGGTATTACCATATTTTAAATGCCTTGGAGAATGGGAAAACCCATTTTTCCAAGAAGCAATTTAAAAATTTCCTTTGGGGGTTATTTGCTCAATTTCCAGAGGTATCATCTGAGCAAATAAGCTCCCCAGAATTTTGGGTAACTGTTGTAAAAGAATTGTCTCAATCAAGCTCCCCTAATGATAAAGAAAAAGCAAATTTTGCTCTTTGGAGCCTGCAGATTCTATTTGCAATGCAAAAACAAAATGAAAAGAATAAAAAGCCGGTTCCTTGTAGACTTTCCCCAGTTTCCTCAGTTTCTCCCTATCCTGACCCCAAAATCTCTTCCCCAAAAGCAGATATTCCTCAAGAAACCCCTAAACTTCCCCCAAAACTCCCTTCTTCCCCAGTTTGTAAACCCCAGGTTAGATTTACTTTTGCAGGCAGTTTGAGTACACAAACCCCCATCTTAGTGAATCCCAAGCTAGTCTTAGTTCGGAAGGGGGTCACAAGATGGAGGGGACTCCATTGTTCCCCAAAATGGCCGAAGCCATGTGCTCTTGAGTCACGAGGAGCCTCTCTCTTTGTCTGTCCCTCCTTCCCGCAATCCCTTTTGCAATCCCTTCCTCCCCCCAGACCCCTCCTTCCCTTCGGTGCCACCCCTGGCACCGCCCTCTCCTCTGACTCTGCCCCCTACCCTCAAACCTCCGCCCTCCAACTCCTCCCTGTGTGACTCAACCCTCCAGCCCCTCCCTGCCCCTGGTTCCCACGGTTTCCCTGCCCACTGTCCCGGTTCCCACGCCCTGGGGAAAGTGGTGGGGTTGGGGAGCCGGGAACCCAGAAGCAGGAAATTATCCTGGCTTCTCGGCCACCCCGTCACATACCAATGGTCAAAAAGGAGGGGTGCTGTCCACAGTAACTGGGACCTCTTCCCCCAACAAGTGATTCAGGATTTGTGCAAAGCTCAGGCCAAATTTGGACGTGAAAGTGAATACTTTCGCAGCCTTTTAAAAGCAAATTTAGCAGGGAATCCTATTGTTCCCTTTGACCTCCGGCAGCTTTTTTCTTCCCTCCTTTCATCCACACAGTTTAGGCTTTGGGACTCCACATGGAAAAAAAGACTAAGAGATTTACTCCTGGAGCTTTGGCAAAATCCTGAAACAGCTGTTGATAATAATAATTTGCCAATTCGGTTAGAACATCTATGTGGTGATGTTGAATGGGTTGCAGCACTCAAGCAAGCTCAAGAAATTCCTTTAGCTGATTTAGAACGCATTAAAGAAACTGCTTTAAAAGCATCCTTTTCAATCCAACTCGATGGGTCCTTCCAACCTTACAGTAAAATAAAGCAGCTTCCATCAGAACCTTTTGTAACGTTTGTTGAGCGATTAGCCCGAGCTATCGAGTTACAGGTTAAGAATGAAGGAGCCCAGGAACAGGTCCTGGAGGAGATGGCACTGACCAATGCAAACCAACAGTGCAAGGCAGCCATCCTCAGCCTGCCCATGGAACCAGTGCCAACCTTAGATGACATGCTGCATGTTTGTACCCAGAAAATTCCTTTCATGAGTGCACGTCTTAATCACAGTTCCAGAGATGCATTCAGACCACCGCAAAGAGCTGCCACAGCAGACGCCATGCCACCTGTGCCTGCACCACAGCCACCACCCAAGAGAAGAACGATGTGTCTCCGGTGTGATCAGGCTGGACATTGGGCATCTCAATGCCCTTTAAAGAAGCAGTTTCTGGACTTTCGGGACAATGGGGGTGGGAGGTTTCAAGAGTTCAAAGGGAATTTTTCAAAAAACTAAAATGTCAGCGCTCACTTGCCCAGCATGCCAACATAAGTAGGGCAAATCCAAGGGGGGGGGGAGAAAAAACTAAAAAATGCAAATGTTAAATTAAATAATCATGTTATAACCAGTTCTACCTTTCAGCAGAAGTAACCAGATGTGACCCTTTCAGATCATGATGTGAGCAGACCCTGTCTAACCACAGAATGTCTCCAAAAGCCTTTTAGGTTACAACTGACAGAATCCTTACGCCTAAGTGACACAGACTGGCATTTAGGTTCATTGGATCTACAAGTGCTAGGCTCCTGGCAACATGTTGGCAGTAAGTGTGTCATCCTTGGGGACACCAAGTACACACTGAGAGAGATCGAGATCCTTCCAGGTCTCATCTCATCAAACCCTAAACAACTAGTTCTCTGGCTGTGCTGTGTCCGCCCACCTTTGTTTCTGCCTAAGGGGCAGATAATAGCTCAGGCAATTCCAGCACCTGACCCGTTCCCTGAAAAAAACAGCACAAGGAACAAACACCTTGAGGTTTGCCCCACGCGAGTTATTGGGAGGGACAAACACATAACAGGGTGTGAGGTCTGTCACAGTCGGGAGGCAATAAACCTCAAAGGGGTTTTGGACACAGGCGTGGATGTAACGATTGTACCAGAAAGGATGTGGCCCTCATATTGGGAACTGCAAAATGTGGCCGGGCACGTAGGAGGTATAGGGGGAATGAAATGAGCAAAACAATCAAAAAGTGTTGTGCAAGTTAAGGAGCCAAACAGACAATTAGCTACACTGCGTCCATTTGTTTTAGATGATTCAGAGCCCTTGTAGGAGAGAGACCTGATGGCCCAGTGGGGGGTCACGACTGGCATTCCAGATGCTCTCTGGTCACTGAAGAGCGCCCTACCCAGAAACTCAATTGGAAACTGATTCACCAGTCTGGGTAGAGCAGTGGCCGCTCAGTAAAGAAAAATTGAAGGGGCTTCAGGAGCTAGTGGAGGAACAGCTAGCTAACGGCCACATTGTGGAAACCACGTCTCCATGGAATTCCCCAGTCTTTGTTATAAAAAAGGCAAACAAAGGCAAGTGGCAACTCCTCCACAATCTCCATCAAATTTATAATGTCATTGAGGACATGGGTTCTCTCCAACCAGGGACGCCATCCCCAGCGATGCTCCCCCAAAACTGGAATTTGGCAATTATTGATATCAAAGATTGTTTTTTCCAGATCCCTCTGCACCCTGATGATGCCACATGTTTCACCTTCTCGGTCCCAATGATCAACCGAGAAGCCCCGAGGAAGAGATACCACTGGAAATTTCTTTCCCAAGGGATGAAAACTCGCCATCCCTTTGTCAGTGGTACCTCTCTTCCCTGCTGTCCCCAGTGCGTGCAGCTGTAGGAGAAGCCATCATCCTGCACTACATGGATGATGTGCTCATGTGTGCCCCCAATGATGACTTACTGTCCCATGCGCTTGACCTGACAGTCAACTCTTTGGTTGCTGCAGTGTTTGAGCTTCAGGAGGAAAAGATTCAAAGGATGCCGCCTTGGAAGTACCTGGGTCTGGAGATTGGTAAGCGGACCATTGTGCTGCAAAAATTCGTTGTCAGAAATAACATCAGGACCTTAGCAGATGTCCAGCAGTTGTGTGGGTCCTTAAATTGGGTAAGACCTTGGCTAGGTCTGACCACTGAGGACCTAGACCCCCTCTTTAATCTTTTAAAAGGGGGAGAGGAGCTAAGTTCTCCTAGGACCCTCACCCAAGAGGCAAGAGCAGCCCTAGAAAAGGTACAGGACTGTATGGCCATCAGACAGGCCAACAGGTGCAAATCAGACTTGCCATTCAAATTCATCATTTTACGCAAATTGCCACACTTACACGGAATGATCTTTCAGTGGGAAAGAGTGGAAAAATCAAAAAAGGACAAAGATTAAGAGGGATTCCCTCTTGATAATAGAGTGGGTTTTCCTCAGTCACCACTGGTCCAAAAGAATGCCCAGGCCATAGGAACTGGTAGCAGAATTGATCTGGAAAGCCAGGACCTGGATCAGGGAGTTGGCAGGATGTGATTTTGAGTGTATTCACATCCCAGTTGAGGGATGTGAATAAACTCAGGCCAAATCACAAAAGCAATATTGGAGCACCTGATTCATGAAAATGAAGCTTTGCAGTTTGCTCTGGATAGCTACACGGGTCAAATTTCAATTCATCGGCCTGCTCACAAATTATTTAGAGAACAAATTCAGTTCAAATTGTCATTAAAAAGTGTTCACAGCAGGAAGCCATTAAAAGCTCTAACCATTTTTACAGTTGCATCCAGAGCCTCTCATAAGTCAGTAATAACTTGGAAGGCTCCTTGAACTCAGCAGTGGGAAAAAGGTATTGTCGAGGTGGAAGGATCACCTCAGGTAGCTGAGTTGACTGCAGTTGTTAAGAGCTTTTGAAAAGTTTCCTGAGCCATTCAATTTGGTCACAGATTCGGCCTATGTAGCAGGTGTAGCATCCAGAGCTGAACAAGCTGTACTGAGTGAGGTCTCCAATTCCACACTTTTCAACTTGCTCTCAAAACTAGTAAATCTGATCTCCCACCGAGAGCAACAATTTTATGTGATGCACATCAGATCACACACCGATTTACCAGGATTCATAGCCAAGGGCAACAGAAGGGCTGATGCTCTTGCTGTGCCTGTGGAGATGGCCCCACTCCCAAACATCTTTGGACAAGCCAAAATCAGCCATCAGCTCTTTCACCAGAATGCACCAGGCCTAGTCCCCCAGTTCCACCTAACTCGGGAACAGGCTCGGGCAACTGTGTCAATGTGCCCCTCGTGCCAGCAACACACACTCCCAGCCCTGAGTGCAGGAGCAAACCCCAGGGGATTGAAGAGCTGTGAGGTATGGCAGACAGACGTGACACACATCATGTCCTTTGGTAGGCAAAGGTATGTCCATGTATCTGTAGACACCTTTTCTGGAGCTGTCTATGCCTCTGCCCACTCAGGGGAGAAGTCTAGTGATGCCATGAAACACCTAATACAGGCTTTCTCCTTCCTGGGCATCCCCAAATCAATAAAAACTGACAATGGACCCACATACACATCCAAGGAGTTCAGAATCTTCCTGCAGCAATGGGGAGCAGAGCACAAAACAGGCATCCCCTACTCCCCGACAGGTCAGGCCATCGTGGGAAGGACCCACCAAAATCTCAAAAGGATCCTCAGCCAACAACACCAGTCTCTAAAATTAGAAACACCCCAAATCCAGTTGTCCAAGGCCCTGTTCACTCTGAACTTTTTAAATTGCAGGTTTGAAAATCTTAACCCACCAGATGTGTGCCATTTCAGAGAGAACTGCCAACTGCAGCTGAAAGCAAAGCCATTGGTAATGGTAAAGGATCCAGCAACCAGGGAAACAGAGGGTCCTCATGATCTGATCACCTGGCGTCGTGGGTACACCTGCGTGTCCACTCCCTCAGGTCCCAAGTGGGTGCCAGCCAAGTGGGTGAAACCTTTCATCCCTAAAACTGCAAAACCACCTGCAGAAGCTCCACAAATGGCCAGTGCTGCCTGGAGGAGGAGAAAGCGTCGAACCCTCTCCTTCTAATTATCATTATTCCTTAACAGTGTTTTTCTAGACAGTTTTGTTTGCACTAAAGGTCATTTTTCTTTTGCAACTTTAAAGGTACTCAAGGTCTGAACTCTGAGCATCTCCCACGAACCAAGCCTTCCTCCTTCTTAATTTAATAAGAAAAGGGGAAATGTTGTAATGCATTAATTTGGTTTATATTTAATTTGTAATGTTTTTTCTATGTATCTGTCCTATCATCTGCCCATTCCCCACCCTAAAATGTAACCTAACCCTGTTCCCTCCCGCTTCTCCCTTATTGGGGGGTGCCTCTGGGCCCTGCCTCTGGGCCCTGCCCCCTGGGGGAAAAGCCCCAACTGGGGAGGGGCCAGGGCTCTCTGGCATTGGCGAGTCATCTGGACAGTCCGGCTAAGCAGAGCAGGACTTGAGAATAAAAGCTGTAAAATCCCATCTGAAGCCAGAGAGTTGACTCTGTTACTTTTGCCATCAGCAGCCATCTAATCTCATGGGGAAAACTATAGTCTTAGCTTGCAGGTGGCTTAAATAACCTTCTTACAGAAAATAAGGAAGAAGACACAACTGAGATAGAGTCACAGCCCAAACAACTCAAGTCGCTGGGGAGACTGTATCATTTCAAGAGATTGCTTTTCATCCAGAATGTGGGCAAGTTACATACAAGATATAAGTAAAGAAGAAACGGAGGCAGTGGAGACTAAAGGAGAGTACAGTAAAATGGAAGGGAGGTGAAGATGGTCCCGGTATCACCATGACAAAAATTGCATACAGTGAATGTGT
This sequence comes from Hirundo rustica, assembly GCF_015227805.2. Taxonomy (NCBI): domain Eukaryota; kingdom Metazoa; phylum Chordata; class Aves; order Passeriformes; family Hirundinidae; genus Hirundo; species Hirundo rustica. The sequence goes on along the minus strand of NC_053488.1, from coordinate 34,854,571 downwards.
GCATGGAGCTGGAGGATGACAGGGTGCAGACTGATCCAAGGAAGAGAGAAGTTGAGTACAGAACTGGGTTTCTCCTGAATGTTAAACACTGAACCACAAGTCAGTTATGGAGATTCTCTTCCAGGCCCATTTCTTTCCCTTCACACTCCCTGTAATTGAATTTTTGAGTCCCCTCTGCCATTGTAATATGCAAGTGCTTAACAGAGGGCAGTACTCATAGAAATCTCACTTTCATTTCTACTGAAATAGCAGCTGGCAGCTCAGATTTTCCACTTTCTTTTTCTTCCTTTTAAATCATGTCCTTTAGTGAGAGGGATAGTTCTGGGGGGGGGGGGGGGGGGGGGGGGGGGGGGGGGGGGTGGGGAAAGAAGAAAAGAAAAAGAAAAAGGGGAAAAAAAAAAAAAAAAGGGAAATAAAATAAAATAAAGTAGAAATAGCCATATTGTACATGTACATTTCTGCACATGATCTGCTTTGGCTCAGTTTCTTTAACTTCCATTGATTATTGTGGAGTTCAGAGGCACCAGCTGGGAGTGGTTTATCTCACATGAGCTTTACTCAATCTCTTGAGCTGTATGTAACAAAAGCCTTCACGGTTAAACCTTTGAAGGAGAAACCTCTTCACCTCAGATGGCATAAACAAGACAAGCATCCTGAAAGCAAGCTTAGAGGATTTTGTTTCCTGTTGTCAAACATCAGAAACAAAAATATCCTGGCACCAGTCTTGGAACATCAGGCCAGCACCATGGAAGGGTCTTCCTGTGTAACTGGACTGACAGGGATAGCTGCATGATGACTGATTATCTGCTCATCAAGGTGGCACAAAGCTTTGCTCCTATCTTAAAAAAGCTCAGCAAAGCATCTCATAAGTGGTCTTTGAAAGTCCAAATAAAGTTTCTGCAGGAATTCATGCTCACAGTTTCCTAGTTTGGAAGCTTGTATGGAGCAGCCATGAGTCAGTTAATATTACCACTGGTTTAACATTGCATATAGAATGCTAAGAAAGCTAAGTACTTTCCTATTAAAAGGAATTCCCTAGATAAAAAAATCAGTTCGGACTACCTCCTTCTTGTATCTCATATATTGATTTAGCCTTTAGCCAGTAAAGTGATATATGTAGTGTACCCTGACTTTTCTTCCCTGAAATATTTATTGTACAGCATTAGACACTGTGGTTTACCCCCGCCCCCCCCCCCCCCCCCCCTCCCCCCCCCAAGTTGTTACTACACAGCTCGAAGAGCTAGAAGAGCTAGTGTAATTCTCTGGGCTGCCCTGAAAAGACATACCAATTGCCTAAGAATGTAGTTGCTACTGAATTCTCTTACTTGTGTTTTTAATGTGTATTAAAGAAAAATCCCTAAGAAGACCACAGACAGACAGCCAACCAACAGACGAAAGGTTGACCATAACATTTCACATGAAAATCACAAACTGATATGGACTGATTTCCAGTCTGTGTTCTCTAAAACCTCTGGGTCTGTAGTGATCAGGGGTACATACCTCAGGGTAGAGGAACATCTAAAGATAGTGAAAATGCCTTGATTTAGGAAAAGCAAGTTGAGATTTGTTGGTTTTTTTTAAACAGTTTTTTGTTTCTCTTTTTATCTTCAGTTTTTCTGAAGGACAAGCTCTTAGTATGTTGGATTCCCTATTGCAGTTACCTGAGTCCCTCTGTTGCTGATGGTAGGTTACAGAGTTGGCTATGTACCACAAATGTAGTTTCTGAGGTCATGGAAGAGCAGTGTCATTACTGCTAAACAAAAAGAAGAGCTACTATTTGAAAAAAAAAATTTTCATCTTGTCACAAATGAAGTTCAAGAACATGAAACATGAATTTTGAAAGTAACTGGAAAAGATTTGAAAAGTTTGGGGACTGAAAAATAAGAATGGAAATGATGAAATAAGTGTAAATTGTCTTTTAAATTGGGCACAGATATTTTTAACATAGGCACTGTGTTTTTAGTATAGGCTTATAATCTGATTTATAGTAACTTGTCCTGCATGAGATATCATGCTCTGTAATTTTCAAGACACAAGGAAAAATGGTGCATGATTAAGTAGTGTAAGTATAACTGAATTTTTGCCACTTTTGGTCTACCAGCTAAGCAGATCAGTGGAACATTGTTCATAGAAGGCCACATACATGTTCCCAGAACATTGACCCAGAAGCTGGATGGAGGTGGTATGAAAAAATGCCATGTGCTAACCTACATCCTTTGAGTCTGATGGGATTTTTGCCTAGGTTCTATAAAAACAGGAACTGCTGCTCAGCATAAGCTTGGCATCTATTTATTCAGTGTCTTTGAGAGCTGAGATTAGTCCTGAGAGCCGTTTGTAAACATAATTTCATTTTGCATTCTTACCAGTTTCCCCTGATGATTATCTGCTGCCTTGGAAACCACATGCGTATTTCACAGGTGCATGGAAACATAGGCCTGTACTAAACATTTTTTCAATGGGAAATTTGGGATGCATATAATTAAACATAATCCAGAAAACCAAGGCAACTTGACTGATTGAAAAACTGTTTCTGGTCCCAGTGGCTTTACAGCCATTCTCTGTTTCCTCTTGGCTCCCTTTCTCACTGTGAGGCTGTTGGTAGCTGTGACCTGAAGGTGTCAAACACAGGTGATGTCCCAGCTGAGTTCCCAAGGAGCAGAGGATTGTCAAGTGACCAAGCTCTGTACCTGCTTTCTCCTTGGTCAAAACCTTGCATTCAGAAAATGTCTCCAGAGCCCAGCTCTGGATTTCAGTGGGACTTACAGGCCCAGTTCCTCAGAATTCTGCCCTTGTCTCTCCAGTTCCAACATATTGGTGGGGAATTTTGCTCTGGCTCTCTTTAACCTCTTAACATCCAGACATTTTTCTGGACATTAAAGTGAGATACCAACAGCTGAATTCAGAGAACTCTGGCACAATCGCTTACATCCTAGTAGTAGAGAATGTGGTCCCCTAACTTTAAATATACCAGTGACATTTTTGTTTCAGTACAGGCACAGCTGCAGAGTACTAATAGGAGAAAATGTTTCTGCTGAAAACCCAAAATTTTATAATTTCACACAAGCAGTGTCTTATCTCCTTTTTGTTCCAAATATAGAAAATTTCAGTCTATTAAAAAGTCCAAATTTCATTTTTGAATCGTCCTGTGGATAACCAAATGCCCTGATTTGCTCAGTCAAATCTGTTTAACCATCTTTGTATATCTCAGCAAAATGTGAATGCATTTGGCCAGAGGATCACACAACAAAATGTGTTTTTTTCATTCCCATTTCCCCCATATTTTCCAACAGAACCTTACTGGTATTAAAGAGGTTAGCCTGTGTCTTGCAAAAAGCTATTGTCAAGAAGGTATGTGGTACCTACTGCTATTAAATCCTCCATTAAGTTACTTTTTTCCCCATTCCAGAGACCAGTCATGAGTATAATGTGGCCCACATCAGCTCTGTGCCCAGTATAATCTGGAGTTTGTACTGCAGGGAAGGTGGGATTTCAATTTTTGCCTGCAATGAAAGTCAGAGCTTCCAGAGAATCAGGATTAGGAAAGATGGTCAAAGTTTTGAAACCTTGCCAGAATTCTGTGGGTGAAGAGTCATTCTGGGGAATCAGTTTTGGTTCATATTTAGAAACCTTTTAAGTACTCAAGACCTTTTAGGTATCATCAAAGCCTTCTGCAGTCTACCTAACTCTTCTCATTCACTAAATGAGCAGATAAAATCCTATTACTGATTTCCATGGGGGACTGAACAAGAGCTGAAGGGGACTATTCAGATGAAAACAAACCTTCACTGACTCTCAGAGAAAGCAGCGAGAGTTCAATGTGTCCAAGAGTTATGGGGAGAAATAGAGGAGTTCCAGCTCCACCATGGAGCCTGCCAAGGAGGAGTACTGGGTTTTTCACCGCTAATTGTCTCTCTTCTGCAATCACTGCAGTAAAAAAAAAAACCAAACAGGTTTGTGAAAGCTGGCCCCTCCATCATAAAAGAGAAGAGCTTTTCTAGCTGTTGCCTCTGCTTCTGCTGCAACCCAAAAGAGGCCTTTCCTCCAGTCCTGCTTATGCAAAGTTTGTAGAAGGCAGTGATCTTGTTTGTTTCCACTATGCAGCTTAAATATCTGCACAAGAACTTTCAGATGAGATCACCAAATTTGGAAGAGGTATGCTTGACATCTGAGAAGGAAGATGCTGAAATAGGCATGACTTATCTGTATGTACAGCTGACATGTATGCAGGATCTGCACTTAACATCTGTTGTCCATAGCTGTTGGTGGAGTGGTTCTGGTCCCATTTAAGCAGCATGGCACACTAAAGAAAAATCAGATGTGCTTGAATTTCAAGTGAGTTTGTCAGACCAGAAAAACTGCCTAATACTTTTAAGGACCACACTAAATCACATTGAGGCATAGTGACATTTTGTGGTATATATTGGAACAATAGATATCTCACTGATTGCAGGAAATTCCTTGAGGCTTTTCTGCATATGGAGCAACACTATTTGACTGTCACCCTTGGTGTACTAACATTGTGTGAGCAACAGAAAAGAGCCCAGACTGATGTGTATCTGAAGAAGGAAAGCTGTCAACTGTTGAACTGTAAATCATCATTTTTCTAGTATAATTAAATTCTCACTGGGGATTGTCTGATCAAAACTGCTAATCAGAGCAAGTTGTTCAGTAAACATTGGAATTAATGAACCCTGTTTTTCAGTGGATTGATATCCTATGCTTGGATACAAGGCCACAATAAGATTAATTCCTCTACAAGTTTTTTCAAACTCTTGGATCCTGCTTCTCCCACCATGGCCAGTTCCTCCACCCGCATCTTCTGCATTGAAAACTGAGTAAGAGCTCTAACAATGTTGGGGTTTAGATTTGGTTTTGGGTTTGGTTTTTTTTTCATATAGAATTTTTCCCCCCATAAGTTGCTAAGAGACTAAATACTGATGCTTAGAGGGTGCTTGACCCACACAAAAAAAAGTGGCCGAGGGTGGGGGAAGATCACTTAAGTTTGGAGGAGGGAAAAGCACAGTGCTGCAGGAGCTGAGCCTGCTTTTTCCTGCTCTCGGAATCTTTTTTCGGGGAAGGACAGTCAGGCTGTTACTTTGCTACAGGAGGAGTCCACTGCCGACAGAAAGCCTGATCCTGGGAATTCTACCACCATCCATCATCTGCTGGGGTGCCCAGGAACTCGGAGCCCCTTCACCTGCCCTGCTGGAGCTGGGCCAGCCCTGTCCAGCCGTCGTGGTTTCTCCAGCACTGCTCACTTTGCCTGCCAGGACACCCCCTGCCTTCCGGGACACCCCACCGTTCCAGCCACCAGCCCTGGAGTGCTCCACAGTGCCAGCTTGGTGCTCTTGGGGGGTGGGCCCAAGAGATCAGACTGCCCCAGGCTTTGTGAAACAAAGCCCCTCGAGGTTCTTGGTTCTGTTTATTATTATTGCTGTAGTGGTTGTTGTTTGTTTGTCCTGTTATATTTACTAGTAAAGAACTGTTATCCCTTTCCTCATACCTCTGCCTGAAAAAACTCATTTAATTTTCTAAATTATAATGATCTAGGGTGAGGGGATTGGAATTCCCCCATTCCTAGAGATGCCCTGCCCCTCCCTAGCAGATACCTGTCTTTCAAACGGAGGTAAACAGATAGGGCCAGTGCAATAGCACTGCAACCTATCCTCCCTTAGTGGAGGAATTTAATAGATTCTTTCTAATTTTACCAGCCACTGATCTTCATGATGTTTGTAAATAATTGATATTCCTGAGCCTAGTATACCCCTATCATGCTGGCCAATGGACTTGAAAGAAGGAAAAATCTTATCTGTGCTTTTTTCTAAGGAAATGTGGCTGAAAAAACCATGTTCCACATAAACAAAATGTTAAATTGCGGTTTAGAAGATTTCTTGGCGCTATACCCTAATTTCTTATCAAGTACTTCTGCTGAATTCTTTTGTTTCTACACACTCCCTGTTATGTCACCTATATTAAATGCAACATTACATTGCTGCAAAAATGCTTCATTCTTGAAACAAAGGAATAGGTGTTGATACTTTTAAGTTTTTTTCACCATTTTATTTTGTGATTACCCTCTCATCCCATGGTGAAGAAAATGCATACTAAGAAGAAATTATGGCTTGATACAATACATGTAGTGAAAATATTCTAGTTTAATTAAAAGCACAGCATAAAATTTTCAATATACTAGGAAAAAAATTCCAACCTCTACCTATGTAATTGCATATACCTAGAATTGCAGCCCCCTTGCAGGTACAGTTATTTAGCGATTAATTTCCATAAGTGATCAAAGAATTTCAAACACATGTAATTTTTTGAAATTTTATAGAGAGATGGGAAGAATGACTAGAAGGTACAGAAAACTAACTACAGTTTCAGAGTTAACAACACTTCAGCTTTGATATTGCTGCAAAACTCTGCAGTTTTGAGATCAAATCTCTCTTTCATTTTTCTCAACTTCAAGAGCAAAAATTAAAGGCAGATCCCTATTCTCTTACATAGTACTAAAATTACAATTTCAGAACGAGTGAAAAAATGAGGACTGACTTTGTACTGTTGTATATCTAGTTTTAAAGAAATATCCATAAGACAGTTGTTCACAGTCAAGTGAGTTAGTGCCTTGCAGTATACAGCACCTGTATTTCCTCTGTGGAAAGTTTATGCCAAAGCTTCTTTTATTTCTGTATTTTGCCTAAGGCCAGAAAGTGGTGATGATTTTTGTTGTCCTTGGCATAGCCAGGAAGGCTTTCATCACTTTTCTCTTTCTCAGACCTTGTCTTGAGCGTGTCAGCTTTCTTTCTTCTTCTCCTTTCATACCACTTCCTATTCACATATGATCCTCCCTCCCTTGTCTAATTCTCATCAAGCATAACATGGCCAGCTGGTTTTATCTGTACCACAAACAATGGCATCAGACTCCCCTAAATTATATTCTGCCAATGCCAGCCATGGTTCCCTGTGTCCTTAGTTGGTTTCAAGTTGTGGCCCACCTTTCTTCCCATATTTAAATCCTGTATTTATTGAGGATTAAAATCTGTGAACAAGTGGTGATGGGGGTGGTGGGAGGAGGATGTCAGTCTGACTCCAAAGGGAATCAACATTGTCTCTTTGAAAATGTCCGTGTCTGTTTCCCAGAGTGACCATCTGGGACATTGCATGGCACTAAATCAGCTACAAAGACAAAAAGGGAAACAAGGAGTAAAAGTGGTGCATATACACTTCAGAATAGTGAAAAACAGTGACACTAACAGAATTGCACTTCCATCAGTAAACAAATGTCCATTTTACTGTGAATGTGCCCCTTCTTTCCTTTCTAATTGCTTCTCTATTTTAAAGTACTTCTCAGTAGCGATGGTGTCAAGAAGAGGTACGTCTACAAACAGAGGTTAGTGAAAACACAACAAGTTCAGTATGTGTTCCTGAACCCCTGGAAAACTCTAACACTGGGGATGTCTTGGGTCATCATTTGAGAACATAATTTTTTTCTGGTCTGGTATTTATCAGAGACCAATGGCAGATTCACAGGATGGGTTAGCTGAGACACTCGGCTTTCAATCCATATGGAATACTGGGTTCTGCATTTGGAAACCAGCTGGGGGATGTATTTGAGTCTTCAAGTGACAATAAAATACTTCCATTTTCAGCACTAATCCGAGAGGATATTCTACAGCAACATCTGAAGTTAAACACCTTATATCTGCAGGAATTAACTTCTTTACTCCCATGAGTTTAAAAGGAATGTTGTTGAGGAGTTGTCTAATCTCCTGAAGGTGCAATGTAATACATCTTCAGTCATTAGAGAAGATTCAGAGAGTGTGGGGGCAAACAGACAATGTTGTACCAGTATATAAAATAGATTTAATAGTCTTGCATGAAATGATAATGAACCTCAGACAGGACTCTGTCAGCAATTATTTTCCATCTTCTGCAGTTACTGAAGGCAATAAAATAATTCTATGGAAAGTAGGTATTGTCTGACAAAAACTGAAATTGCAATTTTGGATGAGAGTGCAGAAAAAGTTGCAAAAATAAGTTCTAATGCATATACAAGATAATGTCATGTTATATGACATTTATCAAAACAAAGAAATATGACAAATGAACACAGTACATTAACTATATTAAAAAAGAAATCAATTGATAAATTTCAAAAATTACTTGCAGATGTTTAGTTATTTGTCATTCTTCCTATGGAAGAAAATGCAATAAAGGTCACTTTTTAATTTGTATGATCTCACCAACATACAGATCACTGAAATCAAGCAATTCCATGCAACTGCTGTTTCTTATTCTTTTTCACAGATTTATCAAGGTGCAGATGTAGATTAGTTAGGGTTTTGGTCTTCACAGTTATATGGGTAGGCTGCTCTCACAGACTTGTTACTCTGATTATGAGGACTACTCTAATTCCGAGATGACATGAGGGAAAAGTCTGACAAATAACATTTTTTTCTCCTGAGCTGAACTTCCTTAGAAATAACACTTCTCCCACAGATTATGCATCCTTCCCAGCCTTGCTCTGATGTTCTTGCCTAGCTCTACTAGAGCTCTTCTCTCTGAAACTTTTCCAGTGTGAATTTTCCTAAGCAGACCCTTGCCTACAAAAGTCTAGACAAGGTTTTATTGGTGGCTACCACTGAAAATTATCTGAACATGAACAATGTATTCTGCAACACAGCAAAAGCACCAAGGAGCAAGTTATTTTGTCGTGGAAGTCAGGGCTGAATGCCAGAGGACTAAGAGGTTGTTGGCATGTGATGAAGCAAAGCAGTGCAAAGGCTCAGGGTGCAGACACAGCCTTCAGATGCAGGATCAGGAGAAGAGGCGAGTCTGGGGAGAGAAGGAGGTGCACCAGCTGGTGTAGCTCTTCACTGGGGTATTTCAAGGGTAGACTCACCTTGACTGAAATAGGCAAGGGCTCAAGGGCTGCTAATTGTTAATTGCTTGTAGATATTTGTCTTTGCTAAGAACAACAGCAACCATCTTGGATGTATGCTTTAAATTGATGTATGTTTTTAAACGGATGTCTTTCAAAGTCTGTAAAGCATGATCTGTAGTAAAAGCCTTTGAATTAAACTTCTTTGTTTCCACCCCTACCCTGCCACTCTTCCAGTGAAGTACAGTATGGGTTTCATCTACTTCTTATTGATGGAAAATCCTTCCCTGGCTTATGCTAGACATTAAAATCTGAACCTCTCTTAATCTTTGTTTCAGTTTTCGTAGCATCCTTCTGTATTTTTCACTATGTCTGCTGTGTTTAATTCTAACTTTTTCACCTTTTCTATCATGCTTTACAACAATGGATCACAAGAAGAGGAATTCAGAAACATATTCAAATATCTGATTCGTAAGATGTTTTTCAAGATGAAACAAAGTAAATTTATCTCTCCTCAAGAACCAGCCAGAATAATCAGACCAATTTTAATAAACTGTTGGCATCAGCAATGTGCCTGCAGGGTTTGAAACAAAACCATTCTCCACGCAAATTATTAGGTTCAGAGCAAAGCAAGCTTGCAGGATTTTGTATCAGACTGAGACTACAGTCATGCTGCTGAGTGTGGAGTGGAGAAGAAATGGCCTGGGGGGAAAGGGGGCCACCTCTGAGTAGGAACTGTTTAGAAAGCTCAATCAGAGAAGAGACAACTTTCTTCCTCCCCAGTTATGTCAATGTGTATCCTACTAGCACTTCCCAGGTGTGGAGGGCAGGACAAATCACGTCAGGTATGCCAGTTGACTGGCAGGCTTCCCCCACAGACAAATGCACACCTGGATAACAGGAAAATGCTTCCCTGAAGCAAGACAGAATTATGAGTTCGTGCATTAAGGAATAGACAATACAATTTTGAGACTCTTGCTTCACTTTCAGCATTCTTCTTCATAACATTACAGTCACTACACTGACCAATGCTCCTTACAAGATTTCAACAGAAAGATATTCTTGGTAATAATGTGAAGAACTTTAGTATTTTGGCTCCTATAGCTAATATTTGTAATGTCTCATTATCTGAGAAAATTCAGATTTGAATGTACCATTGAGTTAGATACTTTACTTAGAGACAAATGATAGATATATCTGTCCTTGCTGTTTTAAAATATGGGTTCTGGTTGTACTAATTTTGATTCCCCAATAAATTTCATCAATTTAACATGTTGTCCCTACTGACTTATTCCAATATAAGGCAAGAAACTTCATCCTTACACCTTGAACATGCTGGAAATAATTTGAATTTTTTTCCCCTCCTTTTTTTTTAATATATATATATATATATTTTTTTTTCTTTTCAATTCTAAATGTCAAGTGTTTGTGATGGCAACATTCCTTTTGAACAAGAGTCTTTGCTGACAAAGAAGAAATAATACTTCAAAGCCAAATACAGCTTTTGCCTGTGTTTTTCTCTTTGGTAACTTTGTTAAAGTAACTAAAGGTACATAAACAGTATAGTACAAGGATAGCATTCTCCTTATGAGCATGCAACTTCCCTGAATAGAACACAAATATAAATACCATGCTGAGTCAGGTTGCAGAAGTGCCATACTAATTTATTTCTGAGTATTTCATAACCGTTACCTGTTTCTCTTGCCTTCTGAGCATCTACATGAATACTGGACTTGTGTTACCAAACTGCAGATGGATGAAAGTGACATAGGAGAGCCGTGGAGCAGAAAAGGTGAAGTGAACATAAGCTGTTGGATTTTTAAGAATAAAAAATAAACAAAACTCAAACCAAATAAATGAAAACCAAACAAAAACACCCAAACAAAGAAACAAAACCCCAAACAGACAAACAAACCCCCCCCCACAAAAAAAACCCCCACAAAATACACACACACACCCCCACACTCACACACCAAACCAAACCAAACCAAACCAAACCAAACCAAACCAAACCAAACCAAACCAAACCACCCCCCCACCCCCCCGCAATCCATCCCAAAATCATAAAAGGTTTTTTCTTCTTTGTAATTTTAACAGCAAAATCCACAGCTACTTACTGTACTTGGAAGTACTTCGGATGTGTAATACAGAGATCCACGAGTTTGTTTTTCATGAGATGTTCAAACATCTCAATTAACACCAGATGGTTGAGGCTCGCTGAAACAGAGCTATAACCAAAATAACAAGACTTTAAATTGGTTATAAACAAGATTGATATTTCTATATTTCTTAGGTAATGTTCTTCCCTTGGGACAGGACAGTTAAAAAGAAATGGTGTCCACAGCAAGAAACTGCCTGATGCAAAACTCTCTCTGCCTTACAGGGTTAGGTTCCCTCCAAGCACCAGTATAGTCATCCCAGCCTCCAACAGTTCATATCTCTCCTGCTTCTTTCTCCTATCTGGACCTTTCTTTCCCATGTCAGCAATGAGCCTACCTTTCATTCTGGGGTCAATCACAGGATCACAGAAATGCTGAATTGGAAGGTCCCATTAGGAACAGACTCCTGGCTCTGCACAACACAGCCTAAGAATCACCCCATGTGCCTGAGAGCATTGTTCAAATGCTTCTTGAACTCTCTCAGGTTGGTGCTGTGACCACTTCCTTGGGGACCTTTGCCAGCGCCCAGCCACCCTCTGGGGAAGGAACCCTTTCTTGATACCTCAGCCTCCTGTGACTCTGTTTCATGCCATTTCCTCAGGACTTGTCACTGATTATTATTATGAAGACATCAGTGCCTGTCCCTCTGCTTCCACTCATGAGAATCTGGAAGACCATGAAGTCTGTTTGCAGTCTCCTCTTCTCCAGGCTGAACAGACCAAGTGACCTCAGCCACTCCTCACATAGCTTCTCCTCAAGGCCCTTCACTATCTTTGCAACCCTTCTTTGGATGCTCTCTAACAGTTTAATATCTTTCTTATATTGCATTCAAACCAGCCCCCAGCACTCGAGGTGAGGCTGCCCCAGCTCAGAGCAGAGGGGACAATCCCCTCCCTTGCCCAGCTGGCAATGCTGTGCCTGATGCACCCCAGGACAGGGTTGGCCCTCCTGGCTGCCAGGGCACTGCTGACTTGTTGTTGTGTATTATTTGGGTTTATATTGTATTTCATTTTTAGACTGGGTTTTGTAATGGTTTCTTCTGTACTCCCTTGTTCCCCTGGAAAATGTAGCATCTCGAAGTTTGTCCCTGCTCCTTTTCCCCATCCATTCTCCCACACTGGAATGTAATCCAACTCTGTTCCACCCCCATCTTATCCCTGATTGGGTAGTGGCTTATCCCCACGTTTAGCCCCTTCACCTTGGATAAAAGCCAGGATAAGCATGGAATTTCTCTTGGCTGGGGGACAGGGACCGGGCCCCTGACTCTGCAGGGGCAGGACCACAGGAGAAAGACTGAATAAAGCCTTGATTCCCCCCAGATCAAGTGCAGAGACCCTTCCTTTTGCCATTGGCAAGCGCCTGCTCTCTCTGAAGGAAAAGGTTCACAGCCACTCTGCAATCTATGGGGCCCTGAGGAAAAATCCTTCCAGCTGTGGTTTGACTCTCAAGCTAGCCCAGGCAAAAATGGAGCAGGGGGGCTCCAAGAGAGAGAGAGACACCACACTGGCTCATGTTCGGCTTGCCACTGACCAGGACTCCCAGATCCCTTTCCATGGCACTGCTTTCCATCATCTCCTTCCCCATACAGAAATCCAGGGTTGTCCCATCCCAGGTGCAGAATCCATCACTTTCCCTTGTTAAACTTTGTATCATTGGTGATTGCCGGGTTCTTCCACTGGTCGAGGTCGGTCTGCAGGTAGTCTGTCCTTGAGGGATTCAACATTTCCTCCCAGTTTAGTGTTCAAAGGCAAATTTAGGAGTTAAAATTAAGTTTCCTACATTTCTAAGGAGCCTGTAGTAGCCTGATTTCTTAAGTAGCCTGATTTTTCTATTACTCAAAAGTAGCATTTCTGACATTTATAAACAGTTAATTTCTGTAGTAGTGTGGGATTTGTTTTGGTTTTATTGTAGGTGCTGTTAATTTATGGTTCATACAGGCAGATTCCAAACTTGTAGTGGTGTGGGATTTGTTTTGGTTTTATTGTAGGTGCTGTTAATTTATGGTTCGTTCTACGTACCCCGGTTTGTTCTCCCTAATGGTCTTTCCCTGTTCTTCTCCCCTCCAACCGTTATGTGTCAATCCCCCACTCCCCCCTCCTCTGGGGTCTGCCTGTCATCTCGGGGCCTTCCCCTGGAGCTAGAAAGTTCTTCCAAGGCCATCAAGTGATAGGTCAGATCCAGAGGGGGTCCCTCCTTATCATTTATGTTTGGTTTATGAGAATATCATTCACCAGTGTGACACCTCCCTGGTGATCCCTGATTTGCTCACCCACTGCCTCTTCTCCTTGTACCACCCCCAAATAAAAGGTGCTGGCAAGCAGCCTGGGGGCTCTGCCTGGGCAGTTACCTGGAGGTCAGGAGGTCCCATGCCAGGGCTCCAATAAACTCTTGTGACCTGCTCAGCAGAGTCCGCCTTTCCATCTCTGCCATCGTTGCCTTGCACCACCTGTGCCTGCTGCCGAGGTCGTGTGGGAGCCAAGACCCCACAGGATGGGATTAGCTGGCACTGCCAGCTGTCCGTACCGTTCCACACCGCAGTGCCTGAGCTAGCCCGGGCGAGCATGAGGAAGACCACGCATAAGGCACTGCAACATATTTCATTGTAATTTTATTCAAACCTAGAAATGACCCCTCACCTTCTATTTGGCCTCTATTTGTCAAGCTGAACACAGCTCATACAGTACCCCTTTCAGTAATGCTAAGTATTCAATTCAAGTTTTAGAACTTTGATTTTCACAAATACAGTTCAGCTTTCACTGACAGCTCAGTCAAGACTGGAATATCATTAATTTTTAATCTAAAATTTATTTGATACCTCGCAATGTGAGAAATACTGAAATTTCTCTCTCAAATTTGAACAATAGTGGCAGAGCTAAGTGCCTCACAAAGAGTGATATAATCTCTCATTATATAAAGAGTGATATAATCTCTCTTTGTGAAGCACTTAGATCTGTGGAGTGTGTGACGATCTGACTTCTACCTGTCCTCATTAAAATACTTATTTTCCTGTTTTTTGTTATAGTTTTTCACCTTTAGAATCTATTAAAGACTGTTTTAATTTTATTTTATTAAAGAAAAGGGAGTTATTCTGATATGTACTTTTACAGATTTATTGTGAGGGTGTTAGATCCCTCAAAGGAAGGATTCTGCCAATAACTGGCTACCAAACCATCTGTGATGACAGAGAGGTTTAGGAAGAAACTGGTTACTGCCTAGTTTAATATTATTTTAACTGTTCTCATTAAAATGATTTTCATATTTAATAATGTCAATACTACTTGTCAAATCTCATACATTTTAGAGATATGATTTTTGGCAATTATATTATGAAAATAAAAAATACCCACAAAAAATTGTGATGGGAATTGTTTTGAACCATGTTTTAGAAAGAAATTGCAAGCTAAAGAGATTGGAAATGGAGCCATGCATCTTTTTATTTGTAGATCTGAATCCACTCCAGAAGAGTTGCCATAGTTTAAATGCCTATAAAATTCCTTACACAAAAACTGTTTGATCTCAGTCCCATTCCCAGTGGAAAATTATGTTTATCACAAAAACCTGATACAAGTCCCAGTAATTGTTGCCTTTGTTCCTAGTTTCACGAGGCTTAACAGGCCCTGAATGGATTTAGATATACTCCCCAGACCAGTACTGAAGCAAGTTAAAAGTGCAGGAACAAGGCCATTATTTCTGTGGGTATTTTATATATAGGTAAATTGAAACTCTGGGCCTATATATTCAGTAGCTTTTATGTAGCTTTTTGGTACATTACAATACATAATAAATGGGAAGAAAATGTGATTTTAATTTTACGCTCTTGCGGAGGCCCAATCTGTATTCCTCATTTAGCAATCTTCCCTAGTACTATTGCTAGGACTAAAGATGAAAGAATGAATTCCGTGGAGCTACGAGTTTGTACAATTATTAAAAATGCATATATCTCAATAACTTTCCTCGTACATGACTTGTGATACATTCCTACAGTACAGCACTTGGCTCGATTGTGTAAGGCAACATGTAAGTATCAGAAAATTACCAAAGAAAGGTTTGGGTAGCTCAGGGGTTAAGCCTCTGGTGTAAGCCTCAGGAAAGCCCGGGGTGACTGCAGTAGCACAGACCTCCTGGGAGCTGCTGGACTAGCCAGTTGTAGTAAGACCAATGCGGCCTATTTGATTTGTTTGAAAGTAAAATACATGGCCTGAGTGAGCTCTCTTGGTCTGATTTTCAATGAGGAGAGAGTGAGAAACAGTTTCAAAGAGAAATGACTTGTGCAGTAGAAATGCTAGTATCATGAGGCTGAACTGAAACCCGAAATTCCCAGTGTTATTTTCATTGAAATAGGACAACTCTGATTTTTGAACAGCTGTTTTGAAGTCAACACTGCTCCAAGTTCTGCTTGAGTCACCTGCCATATGAGAATAAGAATAAATTTGTCACAGATGTGTGCTGAGAATATCAAACAGATAAATATGAGTCATATGACAGGCTGAGATTCATCATCAGATTGCAAAACACCTGGACAAAGAGATGTATACATGCACAGTATAAAATACTCCCCAAAAAGCATTCATGGGACATAATTGGTCCTACCGTTGTTGAGATCCCAGTTCCCACGGAAGCTCATGCAAGTACTTTCTCAGAACTGGACCCTAAACTACAGTTATTATGTCTGTGCCATCACTGTTCTGCAGAGAGAGATCAGTCTCCATAGTGCCTACTATCATTCTGTGCATTAAATTCACAGAGGAAAACCTTCCCTGGAGTAGAAAAGACTCTCTACAAGCAAATGAAGTAAGTAAGCTTGTAGGCCAAGTCAAAGTAATTCAAAATAATTTCGCTGCATTTTTTTTCTCCTGAAATTCGAGAAAACAGAACAAGTATCAGTGGTTTGCAAAGGATACCTCAGCGGCTGCCACTCGGGCAGCAGGTCTCACTTGAGCAGATGACGTACTGTCCTCTGCTGGCAAAAGAAGGCAATATTGGGTCGGCTTTTTGTACAGCACACAGGTGTGATGAAGAGCCTCGAAACAGTAGGAACCTTGTCCCCCTGCTTCTGTTCCTGCATATAGATAATCTCATAGTGCAGTCACCAGAGAGAGACATTTTCTATACCTAATTTGTAAGAAAATGCAAGTCTCAGTGGGCTGGAGGACAAAAGAGAAGTCCAAAGGCAAGGATACAGGAGAATGTAATGGTTTCCAGAGTTTTATTTCATTTCAATGCTCATCTGGGGAGAATGCCTAGGTCTGTTAGGAGTTTGTTCTATCTCCAGAAACTAGCAACAACATCACCCATTAGTGATAATTTTACTGAGGTTTTATGTTTTGTTTGTTTGGGGTTTTTTCATGTTTTCTCGCCTTTTTTTTTTTTTTTTTCCTTTTTCTTTTTCTTTTTCTTTTTCTTTTTTTCTTTTTTTCTTTTTTTAAGTTAACATATTTTTTTCCTGTGGGAATGGGACTGAGATTAGTGATATAGCTATCTCTATGCATCATGCCATCACTATTTTGTTTTGATTGTGTGCTTGCGTTATTTAGAGACAGAGTGGTACATGGGGATTTGAGATAGCTAACACCTCCATCTTTGATAAAGAAGGGTTTGTAGTAGACCTTGCTTTGTTGCCATGCCACACCAAGCCAAAGAATTGCTAAAGTCTGCTGGGCAAGTGGGGATCTGGAATTTAGTCCTGCCACTGTATAATGGTGCACAGATGGGGTACTGCTTTTTGCTGGTTTTTGTCCAAAATCATAAATCAAGCTCTCAGACCCCCAAGTGTTGTTTACATTTGTTCAACTGTTAAGTCACCCTGTCTTGAATTCCTCCCCTGTTGAAATTCAGCAACAGACAAGTATTTGCTTGGGCTTATTTTGGCAGAAAATGTTTTGTATATGTTAGAGTTTATGTGTTTATTGGCAAAGTACTTGTCACATGTAAGTGCATACAGTATGGTGCACATAGAGTCATCATAGTGAAGTATTTGGAAGGCAGCCTCACGGGCTTTTTCTAGCAAATAATACAAAACAATTTTAAAAAAATAAACAGTGGCATTGTTTAATATGATTTCTTATGATCATGCTAAAGTTCTAATTCAGAACCAATCCTATCACATGAAAACAATTTCAGGTCCCAAAGTCAGGAGACCCTTTATCAAGGACAGATGATGGAGCATTCAGATGTTGCGATGCAGAACAAAAGAAAGCATTGCACACATCCGTTTGGGATTGCATAGGGCTCTAGAATTGTTATTTCATTCCTTATGAATATTGGTATTCATACCTGAAATAAATCCTTCACTGTTGCCATCTTATAATATACGTAGCTTCATTTGCTGTAGAAAAATGATCATGCATTTTGATGCTCTTGGGCCACAGTCAAAGATAAGTATATACAGACTTTGACACTGTTGACCGACTTTACCCTTTCTTCCAGGCTTAGCTGTTTCTATCCCTGATCTCGAAACACTGATTTGAAATTAATTTTTTGCTGAATTATGGTGAAAGAGAAACAAACAAAAAAGTTAATGTTGAACACATTAAATATATCTATGCTACAATAGATTGTAAAATTACATTCTGTCCAGTTACGCAACTTACTGTCATATTTTCCAGAGTGGGTGAACTGTTCACTACTAGGTTATTTTTTCCAGTGCCCAAAGTTATTTCCTGAAAAGATGTCACTACTACCAAGCCTCAAATCTTGATTAATTATGCTGTTCTGGAAAATGGTATTTTTCATTTTGTTAGGTAGTAACAGTGGAAAAATGCATGTTGAAGAAAGAAGCCCTTTCTTTTAACATTCAATTATTCAATGTCCAGATTGCTTGTAGCAGGTTTAAAAATAAAGTTTTTTTGAGTTGAGGAAGTGTGATAAAACATATCTTACATGGATCACCAGAAGCTGTCATTGGGGTAAATTTAGATTAATTATAAAATTTAGTTTAATTTTGGAATTTATAGCTATGTAAGATTAGGAAATAGATGCTATGTAATGGACAGCAAAGCTAAAATGACTCACCAACACTTCAGATTTAACAAACAAGCCCCTTTACAGACGCATAATCATTTAGATGAGAAATTTCATAAACCATTTACAGGATTCTGGAAGAACTTAACATTCATGAAGCTTTGACATTACAAATTATCCAGCCATGCTATGTAGCAAAGCTGTTCTGAAATGGCTTAAAACCACAGTGACACTGTACAAGGGCCTAGGACTAGTGAGAAAGATTCCTTTCCATAGAGCTTAGACCCATGTTGTCCAGTCTTGGCTATCTACTTTCTAGAATGTCATCCCATACTCACTTCATCAGAGAGGCGAATATAGTTAGGCATCATTTATCACCTAGCAGAAGAGTTGTAGCAAAATAATGAATGACAAAATAAAGCATTGTCTGCAAGAGTGCTTTTTTCCATCTTGCTATCTTTTCAAATCAGGCAACATGAACAATTTTAAGCAGAGATGTGTGCTATGCATATTAATTGGTTGATCCCACTTAGAGAAATCAGGTTATTATTGTCTACAAGTTGAAGGGGACAGAAGGAAAATATGAGCCTCTAGAAATCAGAGAACTAAGAATCTTCCTGTAACACAGTCCATTTGATAGATGGGAATGGAGATATGTCATCTCTTCAAAAGCTGTATGAATACTGCCTAATATCTGACAATTTACCCTCACAGAAACACTGCTGGTTTTTTTCTCTGTGTATTTTTATTTTTGAAGAAAGTTTCCTTCCTTCTTTCCTTTGTCAAAAGAAAACGTATTGTCACTGATTCAGAGAAACTGGAAGCAAAATTGCTCTGACCTTGCTTTGCAATTGATTGTCCCTCCTGCTTGTTTCTGACAAATGGTTACTCTACAGAACAAATTGTTTCTTCTGCGGTGTTCTGACTCCTGAAGTCAGAAAAGCAGCTGGCGGAGAGGTTCTTCAGCTGTATGGCTCCTTTTCTTCAAAGTGTGATTCTTTTTTACGTCTTAAATATTGGTTTCAAATTCACATCTGTAAATGATAAAAAGCAAAAGCTCAGAGGAAACCAAACTAAGATATGCTGTGCTGTTCTGTCTGTATTTTCTCTATGATGTGCGCACATGTATCACAGAGAAAATATATCATAGGACATATCTAATTCTAAAATAGCTTATTCCTAAGATTTTATAAATGCAAAGATCTATTTCTTACATTACTGTTCCCTTCAACCCTGATTCACTTCTTTTTTTTTTTCTTAGTTCAAACCTGTTTCCATCCCAGACATGTAATGGTCTCCCAACAGAACTACCGGTTCTTTACTCTAGTTAGGTGTATATATCGTATGTACATCAACTGTGTTTGCCATGGTGGGAAAAATAGGCCTTCTCTAGGTCTGCATCCCTACTTTTCTCGCCATTTAAAGTGAGAAAGTTTGGTAAGATAGAAAACACTTTCAGTTTTGACAAATCTTCCATCATTGTGATAAGTGAGGCTCAAAGCTGTGCTCTGAGCCTGTGGTATCCAGTCTCCTAACAGCCTCTGGGGTTACTGGGGCTGGGCAAATTGTCCGCTTCCAAATACCCTCATAAATTTGTGAGAACTCTCTTAAAATACAGCAGATAAGTATCACATGCATATGTACTGTCTTTTTGCTTGGAAAATTTTCAGTTTGGTCTCCAACTGAGTTTCCTGGAAACTACCAATTTTCTTAAATATGTCCCAAATTTTCCATCTGTTATTCTGTGGTTTACCCTTTCTCTCTCATCTTTTCCTCACTCTAGCTGCATCTCTGCAGATCACACTTGAACTTGCCAGAGAGCCATCCCAAACATTTTTAAAAATATGTGACTGATCAGGAAGAAGCAAGCACTGGTCCTCGTATGAGTAGAGAAATGAACAGAAGAAGCAAACCAAAATTAAAAGCCAATAGATTTTGCAAATATGAAATGACTGTAAAGCTCTCTTGTAGGAATATGCTCCTGTTATTACTGATGATAAAAGAAATTTTGCAGATCCCAGTTTCTGAGAAACTAAAACAAATATAGAAAATACAGATCAATGTAGTGCATTTTCTCAGAATGCTAAGACTAGATTCTAGAGGAGATTCTGAGCAGCTCCCAAGATTTCTGGTATCCTTCTTTAACTGTTATTTTTTTTAAAGGGGGTTTTGCATTAGATTGCAGGACTGGCTTATGATCTGGTACTGACATATATGTGTTTTTAAGCAAATCACAGATACTCCAGGAAAATCAAAATTATCCAAATATGGGACAGTGTCTGATGGAATTAAATTGTCTAGGAATCTGAAAACCTAAGATCAATTTCCTATTCTCTATATTTTTGGAGTCAGTTTTTGAAGAAGCTCACAATTATCTTTCAGATTTGTAATTGTGATAAATGACAACAAAACTATTCTGCTGGCAAGCACTTCAGAACATATGCATGAAAAGTGGATTTGGCACAAATCCAAAGACAGTAAAGTAAAAAAGGCTCCCCAACTCCTTGCATACCAAACATGTCTGTTTTCACTGCACTTCTTCAATGTATATATTAATATATATAAATATAAAAAATTATATTAAATACCCAGTATTATTCCACTTAATAGAAAAAAGAGATATTCCTTGTATATCCAGATAAGCTCATCAAGACATTTCAAGGCCTGCCTTAGTGTGTTGCTGTAGAAAAGAATCCCAAAGCGTTTTCTGACAAAAACAGTTTTTAAGAAACATAGAGAATAACATAATCTGGATTCATAGTTCATGAAACAGTACTGTTATTCCTAAACAGAGTGAAATTATATGTGTTTCTTTGTGCCTATGTCCACTTTTATTTTGAAAGAGAGGGTGAGACACATCTGGAAAGGAGCTATGGTGGAAAATTTCATCACCATGTTAGTGACAAAATGCCTCTGCTAAAGGAGTTGCATCTAAATAGGTGGTGGCAAAACAGGAATGGGGGTAGAAGAGGTGTCTGAAAGAAAGCTTTACTTTTTGCCTTGGTGGCTCACATGTGTTGTATGCATTAATATCAAGTATTCTTCTATGTGTCTTCCTGGTAAAACAAAATCTGGGTGGGCAGAATTCTACTTCCATTGGGGAAACAATATAGCCTCTTAAAGGTTTTTATGAGACTTAATATTCTGTTTCCCCTTAGAAAGTGGCATTTTATATTTCCTCCTGCACATCCAGAATGCATCCAGTCTCTAAGTCTGCCTCATTCACCTTTGAAAATTTATAGGGGCTTTCAGGCAGGCTTGTCCAAATACCATTGACCTCTGTGGCCTATGTCATTGACAAGAACACAAATTCTTCTGCCCACACAATATATGCCTCCTTGTCTCCTGATAGGCAAGGAAATTACTCTTAGAATGACCAGGCAGGATCACAATAAACCCAGGAGCTGGCTTCTCAGTTTCCCTTGCACTCTGCAAGAAGATAAGATAAGGGATCAACATACTTATAAAGGAACACTTTGAACTCACTAATTAGATGGTCATTACCTTCCTGAAAATCTGCTACTGGCAGTGTAGTCTAATAGCCTATTACAAGAGCGAACAGTGCTCATGAAGGATAGGCCACATCACAAAACCATGGGGCTAATGTTCAGATCACCAAAACCGTCCTTTGCAAGGTGAGTTCTGCTGTGACGGTTTTCCAAACCACATTTGAAATAGATGGAGTTGCACATGTGCTATTGCTAAGCTTTCAGAACCACCAGTTAAAATGTTATCCAATGGCTTGATTTTCTTTTCCAAGGTTTCATGTACATCCCTCAGACCTGTCATCACCTGGGGTCTTCAAGGAGCAGCTCTCAGTCAGTTTCAGCATTTGTTGAGGAAATCAGTACCACTAAGGAAAAAAAAAAATAGGTGCGTGTAGTGAAATACACTCACAGTGTTCTAAGCAATTGGCATGAAAGAATGGAGATAAATTAACCATGAACAGACTATTCATAAAGTAATTTGGGAAACATTTAAGAATTTATTTGCTGGCATAACAAAAAGATGGAATGAGTGCCTTGTTTTCAAAGCAGCATTTGTAAGGTTGGGAATACTTACTAAGGAATTACTATCATAAAAGTATAAGGAGTGTATAAAAGTGAAAGAGTGTGATAGTATAAGGACTGTATATAAGCATGAAAAAACCCAATATCATTGAAATCATGCAAAGGTTTGTCATGCCAGGTTAGAAAGGATGAAGTTTCACTTCAGTATTCCAGTGAAACTGTTGAGCCATCATTAGTATGGCAAATGAAATATAAATATTTTAGTATATTATTAACAATCAGTATGTATTTGTGGGCAGGGTCATATGTACATGTATTTCTATACTTGTGTGTATGTATATAGAAGTCCGTTTACATTTTCTTTCAGCTCCAAAATATCTCTTAAATATCTGGTTTTACGATATTTTTGAACTTGTGGGGAAATGTCAGATGCCATCTTTCAGTATCTTCAGGCATGTTTTTGTTTCAGTAAAAATAGAAGAAGCTTAATTACCTCTCTTTCTTTATGTATAAAACACAGGTATGCACAAAATGAAAACTGATATTTAAGCAAGTGGGGAAATCACAGTTTTAAAACTCCTACTTTTATTCTATAAATATGATTTTTTTTCAACAGCTGCCAAGATCCGGCTGACAGCAAAATGGTAAATTTCTCAGAAAATGTAATAGATCTGTAGTCTTTCTTAAAGTTCTAAAATTAAAAGTATTATTGGTAAACCATATCAGCAATAAATAAAATCTTGTGATTTGTTCCCACTTTCATGAACAGTGAAATATTCAGAAACTGACAATGGTAGGTACACACAATGCGCTGTATCTCCTTTCATGACCACCATGAAAGAAACAAACTTAGTTTTGGGTTCATGGCTGTAACCACATCAAGGGATCGAGCAGCTGCCTGTGGCTTTTCTTCTGTCCCTGACTTCTTCCCTGCAGAAGCCATTGCTCGTTAAAGATTTTTACAGCCCTTTCTCCAGCCACCCTGACCTCTCCCCACTGCAGGATCACACGTCTCCTGTGAAAGCCCATTTTATGTGTTTTTGTCTTAGCCTTGACACTTTCCCTGCAGACAGTTGAAGAGAGTTATCTGAAAGTGCTCTGGCAGACAGGGTCTGGTGGCCTTATTACACTCGAGTGGCCCACAACACAAAGATATTCACGAGTGCTCTTAAGATAACAGAACTTTTTACCCTTCCTCTGGCAGAGATAAGGGGAGAGACACACACTGACTTCCTTGTGATTTAAGTCAAGCACAACCTTAAGTGAATAGCAAGTGTGGCCCTTAGCTCGATTACAGGTGCTCTAATCAGCAAAGTTGTTAACCTTTGAACTTTATTCTGGCCTGGTCTGCATGCCCCTGGACACTGCAGACCTGCTTCATGAGGCTTTCCAAAAGCAACACTTTGTAATCAGTGTGCCTACACAGCCCAGGCTGTGTGGGAGAAGCCAGGACAGCTGTGGCAGTGGGCTTCACCTCCCAGCTATATTGGTGACAGGCACCTCTGTCGTGCTCACTTCTCAGGCAGCAAATATACCACTGGAGCATTAACATTAACATTAACATTAACATTAACATTAACATTAACATTAACATTAACATTAACATTAACATTAACATTAACATTAACATTAACATTAAGCAAGCATTAACAGCTCAGCTTTTTATCCTGCCTTCTCCCTTTGTTCAGAATAGCCTACTCTGGTGTTGACCAAATTGCAAAGTTGTTATGGGACTCCTGTGTCACTTCTTGGGTCTCCACTGTGCTACACAGTGCTTCCTGGTAGGGTGCAGTGAGAAACATGAATAACACACATAACATGCCTTTGCCTCTACTGTGCAGCTTCGGAGCTATCAAGATCAAGGTCAATAAATATTTTGCGCTGGGAGATGAACCTGTTAAAAATCTACATAATCCCTGAGCAGTGGGTGGTACTGCACAACCAGGTTCACCTTCCCTCCAGTAATCACTGTGTGTGCGTGCTACATGCTACCCTGAGTCTTGGTGAAACAACAGCAGTTATAGATCTGTAGAGGGTTTACAGTGGAGTTAATTTCTTAATCCCTGGCTAGCAACTTGAAAATTTCAGCCTGCCATGTACAAACCCCTGGAGATTTTGTTTGCATTTTAGACAAGCAGAATCACATTTCAGGAGACCCTTGAAGACAAAGATGTGGACATTTATTACACAAAAATTCCTAGAAGAATACAGCACAGAGAAGAGACAGGAGTTTGGGGTACTCACAGTGAACTTTCTTTAATGTCTTATTCTGGTTTATCTTTTGCCAGGTGCTGAGTGAAAAGCTCCAAACTAAATTACCTTTTAAATCAGTCAGGATGTAAGTTTATTTGGCTGCAGACTCCCAGACATTATAAAGCTTCTGCCCCCTCCTTCCTCCTCCCACCTCAAATGCACTGAGTCTTCTCTAAACACCGGTTAAGAAATAGATCAGGAAAGTCAAACAGCACATGATTGCAAATACAGGATTGTTTTGACATTCCTTTTATCCTTGAGAAATAACTGTCTTAACACCGTTCTGTATGAATCAAAAAAGGCGAAGGATATGTCTTGCCTGAACTGACAGTACCTGATAGTGGTCCATTTTAGTATATGACGTTAAACTCTTTGAAAATCATTTTGTAACACAGACAGATACAGTGATATTAGCCATAATACATCTAACTTACTTATCAATTTGATTGAGTACATTTAGATGGGTACTGGAATAAAGGCTAGAATTCTAACAGCCTGCAGATTTGACACACTATGTGTATTTTATTGTTGTATAAGCTTTAGAAAATTTTTACTTTATTAAGACTCCCACCTTTCCATGTGACCAAGACAAGTGCATTTTGGAGTTAGTAAGTTTGATAATGAACATAAGATATTAACTTGTAGTTTCAGAAGAGAACAATTTCAACACCCTATTTTTTTCCCTGCACACAGAGCTTGCAAAATAAATCTCTCCATTCGCAGGCCAGCCTCCAATCCTAAATGTTACAAAACCCCCTTCTGGTTCTTATCAAACAGAGTGCACCTTTTGTTCTCTGCTTGCACTCCTCGTGGCCGTGCTAGAGACTTTTCCATTCATATCTCTTTGTTTTTTTCTATTGTGTTTGTTTGGCAAAGAAAGCCACTTTTTCTTCCACTTCTCTACCATTTTTGTAATTACTTTTTTATTGTAAATTACATAGACTTTTTTTTTTCCTTCCCCCCCCCCCCCCCCCCCCCCCCCCCCCCCCCCCCGGATGAGAATACTGAGAATTTATCATCCTCCCTGCAACATAGTAGTAGTTGAAATTATGACCCTGGATATTAAATGTGTGATAGCCTTGACCTTCCACATTAAGGTTGTTTTATTGTCTAACATGTCTCACCAATATATTTCTATGAAACAGGTTTGTTGTTTTTTTTTTTTTTTTCTGGAAGGTATCATGTTTCTTGTCTGTGGCAGTTTTGATCTGCTGTCTAGTTGCTGTGTTGTGGTGGTGTGTTTTTTGTTTGTTTGTTTGTTTGTGGGGTTTTTTTTTTTTTCCTGCCAGTAATGTTAGATGTCTGTTTTCTTCCTGCCTCAAATCCCATGGTTAAGAGAATCATGTCTGCTCCTTCAAGCTTCTAATGCCCTGCTTGAAATACATGTTTTATTAACTTTTAATAAAACTTAACAGTTTTATTAACTTTTTGAGCTCAGATATTTTCTTTTGGAGTGGCAGTTTGTGGTGGAATGCTTTGCCTAATACTGTGGGAAACAGTTCAATAGGACTTCAGAGAGAAAGACAGTATTTTCTAGTATGAATGTTTCTCAAGTACTCCCTAGTATTTGGATATTGGATTGTTATTTTGATATTTTTATAACAGCCTTCCTTAAAGTCCCTGACTTTGTACATATGACAGCAGGAATTAGGACTTTCCTTTACATCTGTTCACAGGACAGAGATTACGTATTTTTTCCAAAAGGTTCTATGGTGTAGTACAGCACTTACATGTTGACAATATTACGAAGGTTCCTGAAGCAAAAAGTAATAGGTCGAAGGTGTCTCCCTTGAGTTACAGTCCAAGGAAATTATATTTTTCCTTATATGGTAGAAGTCTACTTTTTCAGAACAAAGTATTTATGTTTTAGCTGATGTTTCTTTAATAAATGAAAGAAAGCAAATGAGTGTGACTACTCCAGTAGTTCCAGTTTTCAAACTGTGATATTCCTAGGTGCCTCAGTGCCTGTCAAGAAGAAAAAGAACCATCTTTGGAAACAGACAGCACTTAAGGGGAAATGTGTTTAATCTGTGCATTGAAATACTTATTTCAAGAACTGTGGTGTTCCATTTAAAGCCAAAAATATGCCATGACAAGAAAGAAGGTTTCTACTTATCTGCATAACAAATAAGTAATTCCTGTGTGCTTCATTTTGTGCAATTATGTTTTATCAGATGTAGTGGACCTGTAAATTTGTAGATGTGTTAACCTGCTAAACCTGAAGAGGTGCCACAATGCAAGCTTGAGACATAAAGAGAGCATGGCAGAAAATAGTTTCCTTGCCGTTTTTTGTTTGTTTGTTTGGTTGGTTGGTTGGTTTGGTTTGGTTTGGTTTTTTGGGGGGGTGTGTGTGGGGGGGGTGTGGGGTGTGTGTGTGTTTGTTGTTGTTATTTGTTTGTTTGTTTGTGGGGTTTTTTTGGTGTTTTGTGTTTGCTTTTTGGTGGTGTGGTGTTTGTGTTGGTGTGGTGGTTTTTTTTGTTTGTTTGTTTGGTTTTTTTTTTTTTTTTTTTTTTTTTTTTTTTTTTTTTTTTTTTTTCTTCAGCAGAGGAATCACTATTAAAAAATCCACCTGTATTCTGTGTTTTTCATACACTTACCTGTGACGCCACTTTTACCACTTTCCAAACTTAGGTTGTGATTTATTATCTTCAATACTGGATTGAGTCCCACATGCCACTCTTTTTCATTGTTTTTCACCCAGGACATGTTTCCACAAAGGAATGGATTCCATTTGACGCATGCAGTTCATTTGTTCAGACACAATTCTAATGATATTTCTGGTCTGGTCCAGAGTTTCCCTGCTCAAAAAATAAAGGTACAGGAATGCTAGGAAAAGTAAAAGTGTAGCCAGGATGATCCTAGATATGGTTTTCATGTGTGGAAAACTCTTTGGTTAGATGCTTTACTTCATAAAGGAATGAAAAAGGAAGGACAAGAGAAATCTGCTACATCATCTGTGGCCAGAAAAAGAGTTTGTTTACTGTCTCTTCTAAAAAAGCATAAAATGTAAACAAAAACCTAAAGGTTTCAAAGCAAAATTAATACAAACAATCTGGAACCCTCTATCTTCCAGCAATGAACATTAAAAGTTTGCCTGTGGCAGAGAGGATGAGCTGAAGTACAGAAGGCTACAAAATGCCAGGGCACCCAGTCAGGTTCAGAGATCAGTAAAATCTGTAGAGTACAAGTGTGCAATCTGTAAAAGTAGCAGTACATGCCTGCATTGTTACAGTCTTCCTGAGGCATCTGCAACTGGTTACACTTTGAAACAGAACCACTAAACAGGATAGACCTTTGATCTAATGTGATATGATCATTCTTATGGTCCCCATATGCTGCTACAACATCTGGCTGGTTCTGTTAGCTTTGTCTTAATAAGCCAGAAGAAACCTAATAAATCTTTTTATTACTCTGGCTACCAAGCTTTACGTGCAGACCAGCACATTGCCTACTGCAAGGCAATACATCTCTTGATTTTAGAGACTAGAAGTGTTTCAGTGAAAGGGCATTGTTTTGTGCACACACAGTATTGTAGAAACTGTGGGCAGAAGTCCCAAGATAAGCACTTATTTCCACAGTTTTCTGGGGGAAAAGGCAACCATCTAGCAACCATTATGAGTGGCTTAACCACCAGAGAGTGATAGCAACCAGCAAGAAAATATGGTCCTGCGTTTGCATTCACTACAGGTGGCTTCCAGGTGGGACTGTTGAAGTAGCCATTTTAACAGGTCAGACTAAGAAACAGCTAGAGAATGAAAAACCAGTAATAACCGACAATTTCAAAAATGTATCAGTAGGCCAATTCACCACATGAAATTCCAAAGGTCATTTATTTCTTTTGTGAGGAAGTGCATAAAATCCCCCAATTGATAGACCAACCAACCAACCCACCAACCAGCCAGCCAACCCGCTAACCAACCCACCTCTATCAAAAAAAATTCCAGAACCCAATCCAACCCAACTCAAACCCCAGGCCCCACAAATAACAAAATCAAAGAAAAAACACCCACCACAAACCCCCAACATTGTTGTTGGTTTTGCTGTTGTTGCTGCTGTTGCTGTTAGCATTATTAATGTTGTTATTATTTTTAATGTTGTTGGTATTAATGTTGTTATTATTAGTATTATTACAACAACCAACAATCAAAACTTGCATCACAGGGCATTGCACACGAAAAAGACGGGAAACACACTTTCTAAGGAAGAGCCCCGAGTTCTCGGGGTGAGTGCGGGTGTGTGCTCCCACGGGAGCTACGCGTGCCCACGGCGGGTGAACAAACGCCTGCGGCCGTGGGAAAAGGCCACTGCGGGAATCACCCGGGCCAGGGGGAGGCACTCCTGCAGGGACACACCCGGTGGCCCCCGGTCCCGGGCTGTGCCCGCGGCCCCCACTGGGTGGTGGTAAAACGCTGCGGATGATCGCGCTGCAGTCATCGAGGCGCGGCGGTCTGCGCTGGATGTCCTTCACGAGCAAAAACCTTTCAGGCTTATTCAAATTCTGAGGGATCGGTACATTTTTACTGCCTGCAGTAACAGCCTTAATCTTCTTATCTCCCCGGTGACTGAAAGACCTTGACGTCTACAATAGCAGTCCAAGCTGTACCCAGAGAAAGCCCAGTGATGGACACTTTCTGGATGCATACACACAGTTTCAATAGAATCACAGGATGGCCTGGGTTGGAAGTGACCATAAAAATAGCTTAGTTCCAACCCCCCTGCCGTGGAAAGGAGTACCTTGCACCAGATCAGGTTTCTCAGAGTCCCATCGAACCTGACCCTAAATACTTCCAGCTGTGGGGTGTTCACAACCCTGGGCAACTGGTTCCAGAGCCTCATCACCCTCACTGTCAAGAACTTCTTCCTACTATTTAGTAGGAAGAAATTCTTAACTATATAGTCTAAACCTACTCTCTTTCAGCCCGAAGCCATTCCCTAAACGCAGCACTCCAGGTGGGGTGTCACCAGACCAAAGCAAAGGGGTCCTGCCGGCCACACTGTTTTGGCTGCAACCCAAGGACACAATGCGTTTTCTGGGCTGCAAGTGAACGTTGCTTTCAACAGCACTCCCGAATCCCTGGTGAAGATAGAGAATCACAAGTGCAGAAGCAATTTCCAGCCATGGAAGGGTATGACGGCTCTTCCTGTGGCAGGAAACAGCCCTTTCGTTATGCCAAGGGCACTGCTATCCTGCCACTGAAGTAGACAGACACACCTGGACAGTGTGTGCATGCAGAAAAGGTGCAGCATTTGAAATGCTGCCTTGTAGAGGAGTATATGATCTCCCATCTCTGTAGTTAAAGGAGAAGATGAAGTAGCTTGTGGGACACTTAATTACAAATTATTTAAATGCATAGTTTTAATCTAACTCCTTAACTTTCAGGCTTAAAAATAGAAACACAAATAAAAGTTTCCCAAAGTTTGAGAGAGCTGGATGAGGGTACTGCAGTACTGGCTCTCTCAGAGTTTTCATTTGTCCTAAGAAATAACGTTCAAAGAATGCAACATGTAAATATACAGACACAGAAGAGAACAGTGAATGTGTGGTCAACATTTACGTTACACATTAATTTTCTTATGAACCACAAAGTACTTCTACTGATGTTTTTGGGAAATGCAGTAAGGGTTTTGAGCCTGAAATTTTACTGGTTTAGCTGTAGACTTTCAGAAAGTCCCAGTTCATTCCCATTCTCAAGTTGCAGTGTCGCTGAATGCTGATGGCAAAACTTGTTAGCAGCCTGATTTTTTTCCTGGCTTTTGGCTGATGAGTTATTTGCCAAATAAGCACTTTTCAATTATTACATCTATGGAGGCCCATTTTTTTCTGCTTTTAGTCAGGGTAACATAGTATTGTGAGGTAACAAAGAAGCATATTTTGCAGCATCAATATCTGTGCAAAAGTGGCCTTCACCTTGAGTAAGAGTACAAGGTCAACGCTGAAACCCACAAGAGCTAAGTGCCAGAAGATTGAAGAAGAACATAAGAAGGAACAATCTCAGTGTCAGGACATGTTCCCAGTCCCTGTGAGCTAGACCAGATGTTAAAAACTAAACTTGTAAATATGAAGTTGGTTCTAGACCAAGAGCACTCTCTTCTCCATATGCTCAGACTGTTATTTATATCCCTGAGATAAAGCGGCTTGTCCCCATGCGGTAACTGACACTTCCAGATCAATAGCACAGACTGAACTGTTGCTGCCTGAAAGCAGTAGGACCTGTGCTGTTGGAGAGGACAGGCCATGTCCTTGTTAACACCTCAGGAAGTGCAATCCCATCTGGCACTGTTTAGCTAAAGTTTACAGGAAAGAAACTGCCTTCTGGAGTTTGTCCTTTTGAAAAAAAGACTGAGGAAACACTGAAGTCAATTTTGTCTTGCATTTTCAGTTTTATCCTGTCATTGCATAGGGAGAAACTTTCCTCCTTCGAGGCTATTGAAGAACTAGGACATATTGTGCACTTCAGCCTGAAAAAGAGATAAGCGGGTGTCGGGGGCTTTCCCCGTTTTTCAGGTGGTTTCAGGGTTCTTTGCCCCCCTGCACAGCTCTGAGCCAAGCCGAAGGAAGAGACGGAGTCTTCAGGTTTAGATTTTTCAACGTTGCATGCTTCGTTTATTGGTTCTTATCTTACAATATTCTCAGAGTCCAACAAGGTGTTTGCAGCTGCATGGACTCCTCACGTCTCCCCACCCCGAGCTGGGTCGTCCTTATCTTTTATACTAATTGCTACGTATTTCTTGTTTACTATTTCTTACCAATGTCTATCACTATTACTAAAAAGGTCATCTTTACTTTGACCCAATCCTCACTAACTACTTTGTGCCACGTCAATGCAGCAATGGAGTGAGGGAAGGAGAAGGAGAAGAAGAAGGAGATAACGCCCCAGATTCTCCATCTTGTCCCCATTCACTTCAATGCTAGCAATCTAAAATTACTATTTTTTCACCCTGTGATAAGCTAAACTACTATTTTTCACACTCTTGTGGCCTGTAAACCTTCTCTCAGTGTAGGAAGTTTTTCCCATGGACTGAAATCAAAGCCAGTGTCTCTCTGAGCTCTGGGCTGGGGTCCCAGACCCCCCTGCCCAGGTCCCTGACCCTCCAGGGCAACCAAAGGAATGCCCTGGACTCCAACAAGTGGGGACACTATGACAGGGTCTGCATCCTGAATGATATGAAAGACAGGTATCTACATCTCTTCTGTCAAAAGAAGATGTGAAACAGAAGGCATAAAACTAAAACCTCACTTAAAAATTTTTTTACATCTCTCATGAATTAAGCTGTGGAGATCACAGCCATGATGTAATTTTAATGGGCTTAGGGGAAGAGTGCAGAAGTTCATGAAACAGAAGTCAGCAAGTCTCTTGAATGGGAAGGGGAAAAAAGAACTTCTGGTTTTGTCCTTGAGCATGAAAAACCTGCTGTCTGGGAGAGTATACTGGGGAAGTGCTGCTGTGAGCTGGCTCTTCCTCAGGCAGCACTCCTCAGCTGCTGGCTTCAATGAACCTTTAATCTTTCACTCCCAAGTGGTTGTTTTCTTCCTGTGTCATGAAGGAATTTACTTTGGACTGTCTTTAGTCTTCCCACTTGCCTCTCTGGCAAATTGGCATGATTATTAATCTTACTATATTCTGTTGACTACTTTCTTGCATTTATTGCCATTTGTAAAAGGCAGACATGTTTGGTAAGGTTTCTGAAGCTTGAAAGAGCAGGGAAAGACTAAGACAAAATGGAATGAGGCCTCATCAGGCTAACCTAAGATGCTGAATAAGATATAGAAGATGGAGTCTCTGTAGCATTCATAATAGTTTAAAAGCTTAGATGCAGTGTATGTCACCCTCAATCATGTCATTGTAGTATTACTTATTAACAATGATCATAAAAAAGTAATTGGCAAAATTTAAAGCATCATGTTTCCTAGTGGTGGAAACTCCTCCTAAATTCAGCTTCTTAGCATTGTAAAATGCTTTTTCTGCCAGTGCTCTGCTGGCAAACTTGAAGGCTGTAACTATCAACAGTCCACCTGCAAATATTTAACCTACTTGCATTTCTACAAGGATTTGGGGTCACTTGAGGGCTAAAATTATACTAGAATTACCTGCATTTTTCTGCATTTCTTTAACCTTATAATTTTGGAAGCAGTTAGTGTATTTTTGATTTTTACCGCAAAACCGTGCTCAGCAGTCACATTCCCAAAAGTCATATGCCTGCACTGTACCTGTTCTCCATAGTTCCTCTAGTGAAAAGCTGCATGCCTTATAAAAATGTTATATATGCATGTGCTGTTAGCTCTAGAGGCTTGAAGAGAGTTGGGTTAGTTTGTCATGATTTTTTAGCTGTCACTGACACACGTCTTTTCTGCACTTAATATGTAACTCCCTGGAGTCAGAACCTCTGTGTAATAGGTTAAGGGCTCCTGCAACTTTTGTTTCAGTAACTCATTTATCTACTGATGAAGTGTTCTGCAAGTTTATGTGGCTACATTAGAGAGCAGAGCTCCATTTTCTCCTGTCCTGGCGTTTGGAGGTAAGTGGCTGAAATGCCCTGTCGAGGAAGTAGGATGGCCTTTCACACTCAAGGCATGCATCAGTTTAGACCAGTTTTCTTGACCTTCATTTTGTTTTACATCCTGCATCTTACTCTTTCCTTGTGCTGCTAGGGTTGTTTCACTCTGTGATTGCCACTAATCCAGCCCATAATAAATTGAAGGAAAAGGCTGATTCCAAGGAGACTTTTCCGAAAGAAATGAGTCATTTATTGGCTCCCCACGTATTAGCACTGGAGAACTGATCAGCTGGAAGCAGCCTCTTGTGACAACGCTTGTGCTATCTTCAGCCTGTATAGATATACTGCAGAAATAAGGCAAATCATATAGCAGCCTCCATTCCATCAGATGCATGAAGACTTTCATCAGTTGATTAATTAATTAACATTTTAATCAAGACCTTAGCAAACAGATGATGATGTATGTTGAAGAGTGGACACTTTAATCAGAAGCAGTCCACACAAAGAACTGCCTGGTGCAAAGGAGGTAAATTTCTGGTTGCTGTGATAATCACCTCCCACGACTCACAGATGCACTTAAGAGTCCTAACTTCCTCCATTACCTCAGCTGTGAGAATGCAGATGCCACTTGAGTGAGAAAGAACGCAGTTAAATATACAGCTGCAGCATGAAATAATTGCTTCTCCAGTTCTCTTCTCTATACTCCCAGAGGATATTCCAAGAAAGTAGACCAAACCTATTTTTAGCTCAGTCTTGAATTATTGAACGTACTATATAACAGGCTGTTAACCAAGGGGAAAAGTGGTTAAGAAAAAGACTTGTATGTATAGAAGAACAGGATATTTATTAGGAAAAAAAAAGTATTTTTGCCTTTTGTTTGTTTTTGTCTGTGCATAAAGCAGGTAAATCTTCATTTTAAAACTAAAAGCTTTTTTCATCCTATGAGGATCCAGCTCTCATTATAGGTAGAATCATTCTGGGGATGGCAAATGCTGTGAAATAACCTTGTTGTTGTTGTTGTTAAGGTCTCTTTAGCCCAAGTGGATTTTCCAAAATGTAATGTTAATTCATGCAGTGTATGGCATTGTTAACAACTCGAATACCTTCCCCAGTAGAGGTATGTCTGCAGTGCAAACCCAAGGCATGACTGCTGTTCACAGAAGCATCCATCTCACAGGTAAAACAGTAAAGCTACCACAGAGCAAGATGAGATACATTCAGTGAGTACCCAGGAGCTGAGATATGTGGTACCATAACTCTGCTGCTAATTTTCAAAACATTCAGTAGATCGACATCTAGATAAATGACAAAAACTTCTCTGCATACACTATCACTAGTGGTGTTAATGAGCTACTGATATTAAATCATACTGGATACAAGAAGGGAGAACAGACTGAAATGCCCATGAGCATACTGCACAACTGGTAGGGGTGTACCCACAGTATAGTGCCACATTAACTTACAGGACAGCATCTGCTCTGCCCTTCCCATTGCCTGCTCCACTATTCTTTTGGGAGCCCCAAGAGCGAATCCTCAAGGAGAATGGCAGGAAGCAGTGGAGGACTAAAAGACAGAGGTACTTCCATGTGAAGGTAAAGACTGAAACATCTCTTTAAAAGCGATTCAAACACCTGCAGTGTTTGAATGGCTACTGTTCAGCGAACAGCAGCAAAAGGAGGAATGAAGCAGGAAAACAGGACCTTAAAAAGCACAGCTATTTCCCTCCACTGCTTGCTGCACTGATCTGCAACAAGGTGAAGTTTGCTGGCAGCTCAAAATCCAGCCTGACCGCCTAGACAATTAATTCATTGCAACTTCCACACCACTTGCAAAAATGCCACATCATGTCAGTGCTGTTGAAGCTATGCATATGAGAGGATGAATAAATTATACAGAGCTTTTTGAATGCATCTGTGCAATCAGTGAGGAGGAGTTACATAAGGCTCCTCTTCCTGGTGAAGGGGAAGGTGCCTTTCTTCAGCACAGTTCATCCAGGGACAGGTTCCACACTGACAAACTCTCTTGTAAAAGACACAGAAAATAAGGTGACAGTTTTCTCTAAAATTCTCAAAAAATTCTTAGAACAGCCACATCCTAGACCCTATGGAGAGCTTGAGCAAAACAGCTTTTAGGCCAAGGATCTCAATAGACACAAACTTTGAAAGCATTGCAGCTGCAGGTCTCCTGCAGGTTGTGCAGTCCTAGACCCTTTTGCAAAAAAGAAAGCCTAAAAAATAGACACACACTTACAAAGTCCAAATCCCATACTGACACAATTTCCACTCTGGCAGGCAATGTACAACCCTTTCTGGGATTCAGGAATGGTAAGACATGGCTCCCACGTCAAGTAATCTTCAGGACAACCATTTTGGAAGAGCTCCCCACAGAGCTTCCTGCATTCACAAGCAAAGCAAAACTTGTCTGGTGGTTTGCAGACACATGAGGGTAAGCTTACAAGCGCACCTACAATGCACGGTGTGTTTCAGTGACTACTTCACAGTGTGCAGTGTACAGGGCAGTTAGTGGTGTCTCGTGGCTAGTAGCAGAGACAGACTTTTTCCCCAACTGCTTTAAGAAACCATCAACAGATGGACAGAGAACAGGGAGGTGTCCTTGAGACTTCTGCCTCATATTTGGAGAAGAAGGGGAAGATGACTCTCTCAAAGATGCCAGTGGGAACAGTTTTATCTCCAAGTGAAAAAGAGTAGCTGTGCACACACTGAACTGCAATAACTGCATGCTGTTTATTAGAAAAAAATGCACCATAAAGCATGATAGCCCAGTCATTTCCCCCCTCACCTCTGCACTGGTTTATGACTGCCAACACAGACAATTACCATAACTCAGCTACTTTTGATGTCTTGATTTAGGAAATAACTTTGTGTTTCCCAAAGCTAATCTGCAGTGAAAAAGTACTCTCTTTACTTTTGTGTGTGTGTGTGTGTATGTGTGTATTTATACACTTTTTGTGACACCTGTGTGACAAGTGTTCTGGGTACTAATGAGAACTTTCCTACACAAAACCTCTGTGATTGCCACTGCCTTTGCTGATTTAGAAGCTTTGTTCTGACCCCATTCTATAGCTGAATGCCTGCTTTAACCTGCTGTAACTCTTCTACTGTTCTCTGAATCAAGCTGGCAAGAAACCAGATTTCAATATTTATTTCCAGTGCTATTTAAGAATATGAGATTCACTAAAGACATCTCTGCTGCATGTGTCTTGTTGCAGATGGACTCCAGCCACTGATCAGAAGACAATGGGGTTGCAGACGTGGATTGTAAAGAAGTCTGTTTATTTTTCACAACTGGGAGGATGCAGCTTTCTTCCTATGTGTTTGTAGCTTAGAAAGAAAGAGTCAACAACAGCAATAACAGTAATAAAAATAACCTAGTATGAACCAGAGGCCTATTTTAAAAAAAAAAAAAAAAACAAACCAAAAAAGTATTAAGTCATCTCTCTACCTCTGTCTCACACTTCTTTTTCTGTTCTGAATTCCTTGGGGCTTTTTTATATTTGTCTTACTAACATGACAATCATTATCAAAATACAATATCAGAATACAAGGAGCAATAAGAATCCAGCCACTACTAGACATTTCATTGTTTGTTTTACATATTTTTAATTCTCTGGAAGGAACAGAGAAACATTTCCATTATGCTCCTCTTCCTCCTCATTTTTACTCTGCAGTCATTGACCCAGGGGACTCTCACCTGCAAAGCTCTCTGCCCACTGCAGCGCTGACAGACTTAGAGTCAGCAGAACAGTCTCACCACAGTTGTTGCTTGCACAGCAGTGAGCTTCTGCTGCTCACCCTTGAACAGGCGGCACCCCTCAGGGTAGGCACAAGGCTGAGTATCCAAGGCACAGCTCAGTGTGAAAAACACAGCTGTCAGTGATGAAATACCATTCTGAAGAGGGCATCTGGAATAACAAGCAACTATTACAAGCCCTAGGCTTTTAAAAGGGTCAGAGAAGAACTAGATCTTTGGATAGTAATTGTAAACTGTAGCTTACATCCCACCCCTCCAGAGCAGATATGTTGAGGCTGGGACAGCTGCTAGCAGTTAAGCAGGAGCTCTCTGGCATAAAATTGAAAGGCAGTGTGGCTGCAGTTTGTGGAAAAAGAGATCATACAAGCATATGAGCATACAGGTAGATGAAATAAAAAAATACTGTTTTGGGTGACAGTCTTCAGAGATAGGAGGTTACGAAAATTCTTCTAATATACGAGGTTGATGAGACAAATAGGAATCCATACTCTTGTTTACAGATATCAAAGCTATTTTATTTTTCCAGTCAATTTAGTAATACTATCTGTCTCTATGTTGCTTTTTCAACAGTATTATGTTCCTCAAAGCTGCTAAAGCTGTAAACTGGCTAACAATTTGCATGTGCCAAGATATCCTCAGGAGCACTGAAGGACTTGAACACATAGCAGGCCTAGAATTTTCTTGTGCTTAAACTTCTATGAAAGTGGCAAGACCTCACTGAAGAGATAAATGTATGGAAAATTCTGTAAGTGTGACAGAACATGTAACAAAGGAAAATGAAAAAGAGAAAGGAAAACAAGGAAAAGGAGAAAAAAGAATTTGCCAAGCATGGAATTTATACCTATGCAATTAATAATAAAATTAGTATTTCCAAAATTTGAAGTAAGCTTGAACTTTCAAAGGAAATTAAATTTTTTAGTCATCAGTGCTATATTTAGAATGAAAACAACAACAACATAAAAAGAGACATGGTATGTCTCTCTGCAAGACTGAATTGAAGGTTAAAGTTCCTACATAGGTTCCTACATAGGTGCCAAAAAAATTTACTACTTTCTAAAAAGGCAATGATATTGAACACGGAAACAGAGAATGCAAATAAAAATATGTGAAGAGAAACTATAGCCCAAGTATTAAGATTAGGCCAAATTACAGAGTATTTAATAAACATAATTTTTAGGTATCCATTATTTATTTACAAAGCATTATTTTTGAGTTTTATACTATGCAACTGGAAAATAGTGTAAATAGTATCTGTATTGAAAAAAAAGGAAAATGCAGATCCAGCCACTGGGCTGAAGTTATATGATGATTAAGGTCACATTTTCACAATAGCAGATCATCTGGCAGAGGAATGCTGAGCTGGACCAGAGGGAATGCATGATTCCCACTTCTGTTGAATTAGCCAGCATATGTGGCACTGTCTATAGAAGACAACTGAAGACAGTTCTGGTGGAGAGACCAATTCAGTGCTTTGCTTTATGTGCATAAGATTTTGGACTGGATTTACTGCAACATGACCACTGCCTAAAAAAACCCCTTAATATCACCATTTTGAACAAGAGACTATTTAAAGACTTGGCTGCAAATGGGACAAAACAGAGGACAGTTTTACAATATGCAAAATAAATGAAAAAACTTAATTTCTTTATTTAAGAGTGCACCTGAATTTTCAGGTTTCTGAGATGAGTGAAATCTCATAGAGCTCTCTGAGGGGACTTTTAATAAGCTTTTAATACACTGCCCTATACTGCCATATGCATCATTAGGTGATATAGCAGGGTATTGGACTGAAGATTATCCACAGTCACATGTAAGGTTTTGCAGTAATAAAAATATAAATGATATTCTATGAGTGGCTGCTTGAGAGTTTCTGCTGAAAATCATGAGTGAGTCTACTAAGTTTTATAAAAGTCCCTCATAAAAGGTTATGTCCTTTACTGATGGTGTTGTAAAGTTTTACGCACTCTGAACACTTAGTCCTTTTCAGCTTCCACCTGAGCTTTTATCCTTTCTTAATACCCACAGGAAGTAAATTTTCATCCCTAAGGAACAGTAAAAGATTTGACAGAGAGAGGGAATCTTACTGTAAACTGTATGCCTTTCAGCACAGTTTCACAGCACAGTGGTTGCTGGATTTTCTCACTTGCTCTGCTGTACAAGGAAGTTTTACTTGGTCCCTCTACCACTACCCACAATGCATTATTAGAAACCCTGGTTGATGACAATTTATGTACACCTGATTCCTTATTAAGTCTGATCTCAGTGAGGTCAAGGCTAATCTGTTCTAACATCCAGACCTTCTGCTTTCGTTTAATATAGCCCACTGAGATTAAAATAGGATTAGAGCTCATCTGATCAGGAGAATAACCTCTGCAGATGAACTCTTCTACTGTTCTTTTGAAAAAGTCACACCAGTGTCTTGCAATGGCCATATTATAATAGACGTAAGACCTTTTTTTTTTTTTTTTTTTTTTTTTTTTAATTAATTTTTCTTTTTTTTTTTTTTTTTTTGTCCTTGTGATTTTTGAAATTAGACTCATTATTTCCTGGAGTCAGATGTAGTTATGTAGTTGTTACTATACACACAGAATTCATGATTATGTGTTTCAGAATGGGTCATTTTCTCATTTATCTTAATGCATTTTTAGTTTGCTACAACAATAAAACTAAAACAAATTTAAATAAATTAATGGAAACTGTCAAGAAGTACATTTAATAAAGTTAAATTTTCACCTGTTTTTTTACCAAGTTTGCATTTAAAATGTTTTTTCTTCTTTAAACATATGCAAGTGCTCACTGTGCAGAACTAAGATGTTTTCACTTCATGCTGGTTCAACATCCATAATATATATAATCACAAAAAAAAGCAGGTCTATGTAATCCAAAAGATATCCCTCAAACTTCATTTGTGATGAAGCCAAGCATAAGAATTGCCAAAATGTTCAGTAAAACCATTCTTCTGCGGTATTTTGAATCTTGACACAGAAACTTGTACATTGAAGAATAAGATTTTGATGTGAGCATAAAAGTAAAACAAAAGTAAAAAGTGCAAAACTATTTGGTCATTGCGTTCTCATTATTCAGATTCTAAGAAATGCAAAATAATATAACCACAAATGATTAGAATTATATAAAATACCACAGTGAAAAGATCAGCAGGGAGAGAGTTCTGAAAATGTTATTTTTGCACAGACAGGCTGCTTGGCTGCTGTCCCAGATCTCAGCCTGCTCTAGGTGGAGGTCATGCTGTGGCTAAAGTAATTAGCAAGGTCAATCTGACCAGCTCAGTATAAACCTGGAATAACTCTACTGAAGTGCAGAACAAGAACAACTGAGAAGAAAACACATTTTTGTCCTGGTTGCAGTACTACTATCCATGACACTAGTAGATTTCAGGATTTTTTTGTCTTTGGGAAGATCCTTGGCCATTTTACTTCACTGGTGCAGGGTGCTATCCTTTGGGTGATGTTATTTCCTAACAGCAGTCTGAGAGTCATTCTGCCACCAAGGTTTGATCTTTACCTTCTCTAGCAGTTAAGTTTTGCCCAAGTCCTGCTTGGGCATCTGAGTGAAGGAAAACCCTCTTAAAAGACAGAAGTGAATAATAAAGAGTTGTTTGAGTTCTTAAAAAATTGTCAGTGAGAGCAAGAGAAGATACCTTTGATGGTCTGTGTTAATTACATTTTCTTAACAGTATGGGATGAGCTACCATATGCTTTTTACTTCAAGAGACAGAGCAGCAATTGAAAGAATCATGTATGTCACTAAATGAGAATGTATGATGGCATCAGTATCACTCCATAAAGGTTCAGATTTTTAATCTGATTAGCAAATTCATAGTTTATAATGTAAGAGTATGCAACTGTGTGAGAACATGAAGATAAGAAAAAGCAGCATCCTTGCATATCTGGAAAATAGATCTTTATCTATAGATAATAGATCTGCTACATGATTGTTTAACGAAGTCTTTCTGGCCAGACACTGTACAACATGTCTTCCTGTTGTCTGTGTTTCTCATGTAGGCATAACTTTGATTTCTCTAAAATGAAGCCAGAAGAGCACAGGAGCATTGAAGCCACATGTGTGGGGGGGGAAAAAATATTTTTGAGAGCCAAAGCAGTAATCATCTTCATAATTGGGAGTTGAAAATGCATTCTGTGTTGTACACTGGCTCTGAAATTATTTCTTCAGCAACCTTTCTTGGTTGCTTCCTGTATGCTAGGAAAAGCAATGTAGTTTTGTTTGCTACATTTAGAAAACATAAACTTCCTGCTCTTCTAAGTTTTTTTCTAACTTCTTTTTTTTTTTTTTTTTTTTTTTTTTTTTTTTTTTCCTTTTGGTACTCACAGAAGGACAATTGTATTTCGTAAAAGCAAGAATTGCCATACAGACGATGTTGCACAATTACAACTAAAGTGAAAGGTCTCATTCATAACTCTTTTTTCAATAAAAAAAGTTGAAATTTTTCCTGTGTATCAGAGGTTCTGGCTAAGCCAGCACCAAAAATGCTTACATTGCATATCAGAAAAATTTGGTCCCTTTACAAAATTTTGGTATTGTTGACTGGGAATTGCATTATTATTCTAACAACTTTTAGGGAAAATAGGTCACAGACCACTACATGATTGTTCACCGAAATTTTTCTTGCCAGATACTATACAACATATGATGTCTAACAGTGGGATGTTGTATAATAGTCATCATAGTTAATTTCCGGGAAGATAGATTTTGTAATTAACAAACCCTCCTGAAATTGGTACAAAAATTGCTGCGAAGTCATATAGGAATAACAAATCAGCCGACTCAAATAGCATTTGATGTCAGAGTTCAAAGGTTACTTGTACAGTTAAATGGCAAGACAACACCACTAAATCACAGCTTGCCACTAAAGAGGTTTTTGGTAACCTCTATTTGAAAATGGGAGTTTGTTGTTAAACTCAGGTCTGGAACTTGACAATGAGAAGAATTATAATTAAATGGGCAAAGTTGCACCTAAGAAAAACACCAAACAATTTGAAATTATGGTAGCTGTCACATGTTTATAAACTTATGATGGAAACCAGTGATTGGAAATCTTAGGGATGTCATATAGACTTACTGAAAGAAGAGCTGATACCTTTTTCTTCAGAAAAAATGGGAAGAGACAAGCTATGGCATATGGGAGAGTACAAATCTGGCAACATGCACATCAACACAACTCAAGATACAAACTGCTAAAGGAAAAGACTAAATTACTACCTCCTGAAATTCTCAGCAACTGGATGAGATACTTAGAGACCAAATGTAAAGAGTCGGAAAGTCTAGTTGTGTTTGACAGTATCATAAAATGTTAAAGTAATGATATGCTCTGGAAAAAACAGGTATGCTGTTGGAGCTCAAGCTTCAGGAAAATTTGGAAATCTCACGGAGGTTTGCTGTAATGGTTGAACTATTGTGCAGAAAAGCATGTGTCCTTCCAGAGCTTTGGGACCTGCAGCAATATGTGGTTGTTGGTGTTTGCAAACACGCATCCCTCCTCTGAGAATTCAGAGCAGTCCAATGAATCCAGGAGCTGGTTCCCTCTGCCTGTGGTGGTCTCCATACCATGCAGTATTCATGGACCAGGACACCTGTGATGAGCAACAAGGAAACAGGGTTGGTCCCTGCCTAATTCCTCCCCTTCACAGAATCTGTACCTGCAGGCAGCTCATGTGCCCAGGGATCCTCTGGACTGCCCCAGAAGCAATGTCTGACACAGCAGTCCCAACACCGGCGTGCAACACCACTTGGTAGCTCAGGCTAATTTTCTATGGGACACTTCCTCCTCACATCTCCATTTCATTCTTCACACACAGAATACATACATTCAAATATACATTCACAGAGCATGTGGCACTGCATGAAAGCAGAAGCACGCTGGTTATCACCTCTCTCCTTACAGTCCCTTTCTCACATTTGTGTCTTTTACTCGCCTCTGAAACTCAAGGCACATGTGCCCTGCTTATTTGTGGGAAATCTAAATTTACTGAAGAGCAGATAGATACTGTTTGGCTCTAAAGTATGTCAATTAGTAAATTTTGAAAAAGCATTAATTTCTGTTCAAAGTAAAGTTTCAGCAAATTAACTCTATAGAATCTGAATTTAGTATGGCTACATAAGAAGAATGAACCATATCTGCATATTTAATTTTGGTTTTTAAAATGTATCAGTCACCAGTCCAACAAAATTACAGACAGAATGTGACTGATGAGAAAGCAAATCCAGTA
Source organism: Hirundo rustica (assembly GCF_015227805.2). Classification (NCBI taxonomy): domain Eukaryota; kingdom Metazoa; phylum Chordata; class Aves; order Passeriformes; family Hirundinidae; genus Hirundo; species Hirundo rustica. Next base: position 34,811,799 of record NC_053488.1, on the reverse strand, counting down.
AATAATTACACTTCCAGTTTCTGTTGTCAGCAAAGTCCTTTGTTTCAAAGCCGCCAGATTTTTCCCTGTCACTCCCCCAAAATAAAACATCAAGCTGGGATAAAACTGAGTACCAACTAGATTGTCAGGAGTTAAGCACCACACAAACCCCTGGCAATTCAGGTAAATCCCACAACTCATTCATCCATTTTGAAATCTTGGACCAGTTAGCCCACAGATTAAATTAAACAAAACATAGTTCCTGAGCCCTTTCAAAGGGACAGAAATTACTCACAGATGGAAAAATTTTGCAGAAGTGCATTTGGCTCTTACGGTTTGCAGGCAAGTCCACACAGGCCACAGAATGTAGCTAGTTCCATTCTAAAGGCACCCAAATGACAAAACCTTTTACTTACTATATAAAGTCCTACACTGACCCAAGTGACTTTCAGGCCTGCATGTGTCCATTTCAAGTTTACTTCCCACACCTAGCATTGCACTCCAAAATGTCCTTCCAGCAAGTTGCAGCCTCTGCCAGTCTCTATGTTTTCCCTGTCCCAAACCTTTTTACATTGGCACATCTCTACTTTGATACAATAAAGCAAATAGCTTGCATGCAGAGATAATATTTGAAAGAGTAAATTTCCATGGAAAGCATGAAGCATCAATGCTCATGCTAGCAAAGGCCAAACAGATCTCTGATATACATGTGGGGCATCTATGAGTAATGAGACCCAGCCAGTGTTTGAACACCACTGCTGGTGTTGCTTGACCCTACAAGTTCTTGCTGCACTTGATGAATGAGACTGCCCTCTTAAAGGACAAAAAAAAAAAAAAAAAAAAAAAAAAAAAAAAAAAAAAAAAAAAAAAAAAAAAAAAAAAAAAAAAAAATATATATATATATATATATATATTTGTCCAAAAAAAGTGGATTAGCAATTTGGCCTTTTTTTGCCAGGAGGAATTTCTAGTCTATCACTTGAGCTTAAGCACTCAGAATCTCAGCACACATCCACCCTTTTCCCCAGATCATGCAAAATTGCCCCTTAAAATGGTGTTCTGTACATTCACTCTTTTCCCAAGAAGGTCTGACAATAAACTTATCGCTGGGAAAAAAAAAAAAAAATCATACTGTCATAGGCTGGCCTGCTGCGTTCAGTAAATGCCTGGTAATCAGCCACACTGCTCTGAAATAGCTGTGCATCACCACATCAATTTCCAGGCCTGTTTCTCCTAAAGAAAAGACAGAAGTGTGCATTACAAAAGGTGAGAAAACTTCAAGAAAGAGCTACAGCTTTCATCTCAAGATCAGAACATGTTCTTTCAGATTTTAGGTTGCTCTCTTGCTCTATGCCAGCAAGATGACTCAAAAAATCTTTAGTTCAGCAAGAGTTGTCAATCATTTGTTCTACATGTTAAGGGGAAGGGGAAAAGTTTAATGGACTTTCATTACCTGTGCTCTGCTGGAGCAGTTCCAAGGTGCATGGAGAGAACCACAAGGCACTGCTTCCCTTTCTTGCCTCCCTGTTGCCCTATGGCACAGTAGGCAGGTGCAGACTTTTTTCCCCTTTTACAAGCACAGAAAATGCCCTTAGTGCTAAGCATTTGTGTCTCAAACTATCTAAACAGCCTGTACTAAAAGAAGCTGCTGTTTCAAACCCTAAGCCAGAGCCTGTGTGCAAAAAGTTGCCAGCTGGTTTTGCAAATAGTATCATATTTCTCTTACTTTGTTGAAAAGCTTGCCCTTGTAGCATCAGCTGTAATATCGCCACTGACAAAAAGTCTGGAATGTCACTCTCCTTTTACCCTCTCGGGAATAATAAACCTCAGTTCACCAACAGGGTTGATTAGATCCACTTTCATTTACTCAGAACATTTAAAGTTTAGCTAAACTGATGGATCTAATGTTGTTAACATCAAATATCAAGTTTAAAACTGTTCATTTACCAGCTGAAACATCGCACAGTCAATGGCATACCTGTTTCTTACAAGTATGGTCTTTCACTTGCAGAAATGATCATGGATGTGTGTGATAAAGATGTCATAAGCCACAAGAATATTTTTAGCTTACCCTACCTTAGCTAAAGCTAAGAAATACAATCTGTAATAACAAGATTAAAAGGGAATCAATGTGCATTTTATACTACACTTATAATGCTTGGTTTAATTTTAACGGTATGTGTAAATTTTAAGTTTCCTTTAACCTGGGATACGGTGGATACCATTTACTGTTAAGTAACAAGAGATCATAATGATGCCTTGGGAAGGCTGACCTGAAACAGAGACTGGACAGAGCAATAGAATAAAGTAGTTATTTATTGAAAGGGGGGGAAATGATGCCTTAAGTTCTAGCTGTCATGTTTTTCAGATTCTGTGCTGCCTAGGGGTGTAGCTCTGAGCCTCCTATTAAGTTCCAGTAAGCTCTCTTCACAGAGCAGGTAGACAAAAAAATTATTTTCCTGCTGAAGACCAAGGACAACTTTCAGGCCCAAAGCATAAACAACCGTGGACTGGAGGGAGGAACAAGAAGGATGAGACCTCACAACCTGAAGATGTAATTGGACAATTAAACCCCAATATGCAAATGGACCAAAACTTATAAAAGTGTAAGACTTCATGACTGGTTAGGCACTTCTATAGCCATTCTAAGTCCACCCTGGGTGTAGCCCTGGTCAGGCCCTGTCCTGCCCAAGGTAGATCCTGGAGGCCTTTCAATTAATACCTACTTTATTCTCTAGCTCTGTCTAGTCTCTGTTTCAGGTCAGCCTTCCCAAGGCATCAATAAAAAGGCTACTCTTTCCCAATGATTACAGAAGTCAGTTGTTTACCTATTCTTGGCATTAAAATGGAGTTAAATGGAATAAATTTTGCACTTATATGTACTCTTCTTGTCTTTTAAACACAGCTAAGGAGATGAACCAAGATGCCACACACCAGTGAATGTCAATGAGACAGTCCAAAATGGCATGAAAGCAGTAGTAAAACAAGTTTGGGCAGCACCTCTCAGATCTTTTGGCAAAAAAAATTCTTATCACTGGAGACTGCATTCAAGGTAGAGCTGGCCGTTTGGTATTTGGAGGGAGACTTTTAAGTCCTGCAGGAACTGATGCTGGTGGTCCAGCTGCTGAGAATTGCAAAACTCAGTATCTCTTAGATGTGACATAGAACAGAGGCTCTTAGCATTAATGATCACATATCTGGGAGGAAAAAAAAAACCACAACAAACCCAGATCAAGTAATTGCATCTGTCTTCTTAAATTATTCTTAATATAATGAACATGTTACAGTGACCTTTAGAATGTCTAATGGGTGATGCATTTAAGCTTCTGAATATTTAAGCCACCTTCAAATTATGTTTCATTTGTTTATTTCTACCTTAGTCTGTGCACTAAACTGCATCATAGTTTGGATGGATTAAAAAAATAACAAAACCACTACACACAAATAGTTACAGATCTCATTAGATCTCATTTTTGAATTTTTTTCTTAAATCTCAGCTATAGAAACAATTCTCTGCTGTTTCTCTTGAACTACTATGTTGGTCTGGTATGTTTTTCTAATTCTTAAAAAAGCTACTACAGTACATTAAAAAGTTCACTGCTCTTCATTTCTGATCAGAATCATTCTACACAATACCGGTTTGTAAGCTTCAGAAATTTGAATATATTTTGGGATGTATTTCTCTAAAAAGCTCTTTAAGAATGCAGGAAGATTACACACATTTGAATTATTAAACTCATGACAGAGAGTCTTCCATTAAAAAAAGAGAAAAAAAGAAAAAAAAAAGTGTGTCTTGTCTTCTGAAAACTTCTTAAATCATCAGTTTATTTTGGTTCCAAATTCTATTTTATATTCTGCTTCCAGATCACAATGTTAGTTTGACAGGTCTGGTTTTTTGTTTTCTTTTCATTGGACCTTAGTGCTGCTTTAGATCACTCTTTTACCGTACTCTAAAATTCAATATAGCCTAATTCAGTGCTTTGATCACTACCAAATACAAAGCCCACTATGTCAGCTGTTCTTGGAAAGATTTTTGTGCCTTTTGCAACCACTGTGAATTTTGAAATTCTGCTGATAGACATAGTCTATTGTCTACTGACCTAGGCATGCTTTAGTCCATGATGTAAGCACTTCCAGTGCACGTGTGCAGGACTCTTGAACTGAGAAACAGTAATTGGTACTACACATGCAAGGACGTAGCAATGTAAGAAGGAAATGACTCATGAATTTCCTTTCTTTTCATTGGCAATGTCAAGGGGTTAGCATTGACTTCAGTCGTAAAAAGACTGTCTTATCTCTTTCATTTTGCTTCCTCTGTGCTCCAACTCGGTGCAGAGTTAAGCATAGTTCATAAATTCTCACCATCTCAAACTTCCCTATTTGAGGACAAATATTACTTCGTATTTATTTCCCTGAAATAAATCTAAAAGAGTAATTCAGGTAAGAATTTACCTGAAAACTAGATCACTGCAGAGATGAAGACAAATAACTTGTAATTCATTTGAGCGCAAGAATTATGAGAATATAAGGACAGAGAAATGGTAGAAAAAGGGAATTGCTGTGTGATGGTATAGCAACAAAGACAATTTAATTTCTGAGAGGAGTATGGTCAGTGGGAGACACTCCATTCCAGCTTTTTCTGGACAATGAGCTAGTCATAAATAAATTGTGTGAGAACCAAGAGTTGTAACTAGTATCAAGTTTGAACTCTGCCCCTGAAACACTTCTCGATATCAGGAGTCACTGGGAGCAGAGAATTTCAAGCCAAGGCTTTAAGCAATGTGACATGTAGAACTGCTGGGCAAGGATGCCAGAGTTCATCCACAAAAACAACTGTTTCTAATTCTGCTGACTTGCCACCTTGCAGGTGTTCTTAAAAATGAGGCTGGTAGACCACAGATAATAGTGAAATAAACAGTCTCATTGATTTCTGGCCAGATCACTGTGGTTACATTAGATACAAGGAGCTTCAGAGGAGCAACTTATCCCATCTGAAAGAGAATGGTTGTGTGAAAGGTAAAGACGTGTTGCCCATACTGCTGGGATTTTTTTGGTTTGTGGGGGGTTTTTGTTTGTTTGGTTGGTTGGTTGGTTGGTTGGTTGGTTTTTTCTTTTCTTTTTTTAATGTTTTCTTTTTATTTTTTTTATTTACCCTGTAAGTAAAAATCTGTGTATAATATACCCAGATTTTTTTTTAGTGGAATTCAATAATGATATCCCACAGAGTATTTTCTTCTGTCATAGCACTGAATGTTAGGCTGCTGTGGCTCTGCTCTGAGATGGTTCTCTCAAGCCTAGATTAGGAGAAGGAAGATTTATACTTTCATTGAATTAAACTGGCCTTTAAGGAGACTGGCATGTTATAATGACAACCTTTACAATTGTCTTATGTCTAATTAGTATTTTAAACATTATACTAAAAACCATATTATTTAGTGTTCTGGAAACATGGGAAAAAAGCTTTTGTGTTTAAAGTTATACTCAGTTTATATTTTCCTATCACTTTATTCACTAGCAGAAACAGGAATTTAAAAAAAAAAAAAACCAAAAAAAAAAGTTAGTTTTAGTCTCCTTAATAAAGCTGTTCATGGTGCTCATTATAACTATGGAGTACACAGGTACAGTTCCCAGATTTCTTGTCTTATTTATTTCTAAAAGCAAACAAATAAAATAGACTAAAAATGAATCCAACCAAAAAAAAAACAAACCAAAACAAACAAACAAAAAAAAAACCCTCAAAAACTCTCACAGCTTTTAAAATTAATTATTTATTATAAAATGTATGTTTTCATTACAACTGATCATGATATATACCAAGTACCAAGGCTGTTTCAAAAGGCATGTGGTAGCAAATAATATTTAACCCACTGCAAGTTAAACAGAAATATCAGATGATCTTTGAGGCTTAATTGTAAGAAAATACTCAGTTGAAGTTGAAGAAGTCCTGAAGTCAGGCTAGTTGATGGTATGACAGCAAACTACCATAGTCACATGGCGATACTGGTCTACATGCCATTTTAGCTTGCAGTTTTGACTCTAGTGAAGAATGTGTACCATGTGTATATGTTCATATTTTGTTTCCTGATAATGGAGTGCCGGTAAGTAACATTCCTAACTTAAGCACCTGCAGGATTTACTCATCACAAAGAATTTTAGTTTCTGAATATTGAGTTTAGATGTCGGCTTTAATATTGGCTACTGGAATCTTGTTACTATAGTTAATTTAAAGAAGTCTGATTAATTTTGCTCAATATATTCCTCAAGAATGTATTACTCTGGTAATATAAACAGTTTCTGCTCCTTAAACACTATGGTTTATATGCAATGTGTTTGCTTATTATTACTAACAATTAAGTTATTCAACATACTTTAATTATGAAGATCATATTCATGCTGTTCCAATTTTATCTGGGATAGAGTTATCTAAAAGGGTTAAGGGCTATCTGTCAAATTTGTGTTGGAAATAGTGTTGATGACACAGGGACGCTTTCATTACTGCTGAGCAGGGCTTAAGCAGTGTCAGGCCTTTTCTGCTTCCCACAGCACCCTACTGGTGAGTGGGCCGGGGATGCACAAGGAGTTGGGAGAGTCGGCTGACCCCAACAGACAAAGGGGTATTCCAGTCCATATGGCATCATGCTCAGCATACAGAGATGGGGGAAGGAGAAGGAAGGGTTCCTCACCCACAGCTACCAACCCTTCAGGAGCAAACCTACTCCAACTCACCCATGGCTTCATACCACCTCACGGGGCATACCTGCTCTGTCTTGGGCTCTCCCTGGCTACACACATTGAGGTGTAGGACACAGATCCTTCAAGATGTACATGCTGTGGCCACAGACAGTTTGGGCTGCTCCTTCCTGCATGTACCTATTCACAGGTCACAGTGCCACTCACTTGATTTCACAGTGGAGTTCCAGCCTGCCCAGTACAGTAGCACAGAATGAGCAGTGGTGCCCTGGCCACCTGCCAGCCCACGCGCATCACCACAGCTGTTATCAGAATGTTCCAGTCCAGCAGAATAACATGATCAGCAGCACAGCCCTATGGCAAGCAGTGAAAGCAAAAAGCAGTCACTAACTAACAAGCACTAGACTCTAATATACAGCCAGGCAAGTGAGCCCCACAGCAAGCACAGGAGCCTGTTGATTAATAGCTAAGCAGCATAACTGCTATCAATTCAATCAAGCACATTACAATCCAACATTATCTTGCATCCTTTAATACTCATGCTGGTTGACAAAACGGACTGCTGTGGTTTAACCCCAGCCATCAATTAGGCCCCACATAGCTACTGGCTCACTACCCCACACCCGGATAGGGGGCAGAATCAGAATGATAAAATGGGTTTGTAATAACAATGATTTAAAAAATAAAGCATAAACTGCACATGCAAGCAAAGCAAAACAAGGAACTCAATTGTCGCCTCACATGGGTAGGAAAGAGCTCATCCATCCCTAAGAAAGTAGGCCTCCATCATATGACTGGGGAAAACAAAAACAATCACTAAGAATATTTCTTGCTCCTTCTCCCCAGCTCTGTACACTGAGCATGACACCATATGATGTGGTATATGATTGGGTCAATTGGGTTCAGCTGTCTAGCTGTTTTCTCTTCCAGCTCCTTGTGCAGCCTCAGCGTTCTTGCTGGTGGGGTGGGGTGAGGAACAATAAAGGCCTTGATGCTCTGTAATAAAACCAGTAATAAAGCATCCTTGACTTATCAACACTGTTTCCACCACAAATCCAAAATATAACCCCGTAGTGGCTGTTACAAAGAAAATTAATTCTATCTCAGTTGAAACCAGACCAGTGTTTTAATTTAACTCTATATAGTCATTTTTTCCATCCTGTTTTCACTTGTTACAAATGGCAAAGTGTGAAATAATTTTGATGTTTCAAATGTCACCTGTTCCCAACTTCAATTAGCATTTAAAAGCTTAACATCCATTTTCATTCAAATATGCCGCCTCTGTAGTCATGGTAACCTCCTCATCAGCTTTATCTTCCAGCTTTAGAAGGTATTGCTGGGGTACTTAGAGATGCTGTTATTTAGGATTTTTCATTTGGCTCCCTCCTTCTCCCCTCTCCAGCACAAAAACCACCTCTGTGCTTGCTTTTACCAAGCTGAAGGTTTACAACAGCAAGAAAATAGACAAAATCAAAGTACTCTTCCAAAAATAAAGGAAAAAAAAAAAAAAAAAAAAGAGGTTTTACTTCTTGGAGCTTCCTGGAAATAGGAATTGGTGAAGAATAATGGCTTATGAATTCAGATGACTCCTCACACATGATGTAATAAACCACAGATAAGGTATTAAAAACTAAATACTCAGCATAAATATAAATATAAATATAAATATAAATATAAATATAAATATAAATATAAATATAAATATAAATGATAACCTAGTCACATTTACAAATGTGTAGGAGTAGAATCCAAATACTTAGCAGAAGTGCCTTCTCTCCTCTCTTTAAAGGAGAAACATTGAACCAGCTGTGAGGCAAATATTGTTTCATTCAAATAATTTTGTTATTCTGTATTTAAACAGGATACACTCTGGTGTTCGATTTTGTGAAAGAAAAAAAAAAAAATCTTTTATTGTTATTATCCTTCTTATACTAATGTAATTGTGCTTATTTATTTCTGTCCTGATTATTATGCAGCATTTATATGAGAGCGGGTCAGCTGATTCAAAATGCTTAAGTCATTTGTAGAGATATCTATCTATGAGCCAGGTAATTTTTGTACACATATTACTGTCCCTGGCTTGCAACACATTTTTATTATTGGGAGAAAAATCATTGCAAGTACAGAGAAACAGATGGATATTAGAATTCAGATATATGGATTTTTGGATAGTAGATAATATCATTATAGGGAATATAATGGCATAATTATAGGGGATTTTCTATATATTCTCCCTGTGGTCATTTGTAAAAGTCACCTACTTCCAATTTTTAATTCAGAAATTGATAAAATTGGGAGACTATGCACACAGCCTGCCTCTGGGCCATCTGTGAAGCTGTAAAACCATTTCTGGTATTGTTTCAAGTGGCCACTTCTCATAGACTGAAAGCCAACAATTCTGCAGTCACAGGAAATTTTATAAGCGTACCTACCCTTAATCCTTGTTGCACTGTATAGCAGGCACAGGTTGAATGTGTGAGATGGAGCTATATCATCTAGGCCTTGTGGATACAGAAGCAAATCCGCATTCTAACTAATTCTTATCTATGTGGGGTCTCTAGAAGCATAGTTAAAAACAATCTCTGTGCGTCTTTGCATCATCCTGAGACTCAACAAGGGCAAGTTGTGATAGTCAACAGGCCCCCCTCCATCAACTGTCAGCTGCTAAAGATCACCTGCCAATATGTAACATGAAATAAATACACACTGCAGGGACAGACTCTGGCCTTAAAGGGCACTTTGTGTGTGTGACACAGCTATGGCTCTCACTAGACACCATTGAAAATTTGGAAACATCTTTGTAAGCTTTTACATCTCTTTTATGGCCACATAGTTTCTAAGATGGCAGCTGTATTTTGGTGTATCTGGTTTTGCCATCTCCTAAGTCTTTAGAACTTATGGGTTTCCCATTAATGCCAAGGGGAAACCTAAGAGCCCAGGCCCTATAAAATGCCAGTGTGGAAATATAAACAGAATAAAGCTCACCAGGTTTACCCCAACAGTCATAATTTTTCATGTGATGTCCTAATAATACTTACGATATTAATATATTATCGCTTAAGAAAAATCCTTACATTTTTGTATTCTTTGTGAAGCGCCAATTAACAGTTATTATCTGTTTGCCAAGGGATGAAATCAGAGTTCAAAATGAAGAAGGTAGAAACTGTAAAACGTCATTATTTACCCCAAAGAGACAGTGTTCACCTTTTACGGTAGGGCTTTTGAGAAAGTGCTAAGTATGTCACCGAAAAGAGAGAAGCGTTATGGAGCAGTTTACCAAACTCTTCTTAGATCTCGACGGCTGTCCTACCCAACCCACCCGATTATCTTTGCACTTCTCTGCGCTCTGCATTTCTCAAGGACTTCCACATGAAGTTCTTCTTAAACTGCCCTGAACCAGTCAGGGTCTTCCTAGGGTGTTGCCCCGCCTACACTGGATTACTTTGCTTTATCCATGGATTACCATGGAGGTTTTTTAAACAATGGTGTAGAGGAGGTTTGCAACTGGTGTCTCAAAAGAGCATCACCTGCGTACTCTAACAGATCTCCAGCATACGTCACAGGAAATTGCTACGGCAGAGCTGCATTGTAACTGTTTCAATGCCTGTGAATTTTGAAGCGATTACTTAGTGAAGAGCAGTTTATTAGGGAAATACTCATGTTGAAAGCAGAAGATCAAAATAGAAGGGGGACAGCTCTGGCTAAGGAATTCTGCTTTATCGTGCGTTCAGTGCATCTTTATTGTTCTTTTTGACAACTTTGAAATGCAGTTTGAAGAAATTTAGTTTAGCACTATATTAATCATGATGAACAACTTAATCGTGGATATGTCATCTTCCTTAAATCAAAACCAAAAAGAAGCGTCCTTTTCTTTAACTTCCTGATTTCCCTTCAGTCGGCATAAAAGGATATTTCGATCAGAAGGCCTCACCTTTTTAAAATAATCCCGCTCTTCGAGGCTTACCACCTTCGCTAGAAGCGCTGATTTTTACCTCGCTTAAGCCGCGCCAGCTAACCCAGGATGAAGGGGAGAAAGGAAAAAAAAGGCCCGAATTCCTCGCCCCCCCTGCTCGGCCGGTGCGACCCGAGTCCCGCGGGAGCGCGGCGGGCGGGGGCGGGGCGCCGCCTGCCCCGCCTGCTCGGGGCGGATCCCGCTGCCGCCGCCCGCCGCAGTCGGTGCCGTGCGGGGCTGTGCAGGGGCCGCCCGTCCCTGTCCCCATCCCGCTCGTTGCCGAGCCCCTGCCGAGCGTTGGCGGGCCGGCGCGCAGCGCAGCGCAGCGCAGCGCGGCTCCGGGTGAGCGCCGGCGGAGTGCGCGGGCGGGGGTTGGGCTGCGGCGGTGCGGGGACTCCCATCCGCGAACTCCCGCCTCCATGGGCGGTACCGGCTGCCGACGGGGGACCGGTGCCCCGAGCCCCCCGTCGGTTGCTCCGCGGCTCTCCGCGCTTGGGGCTGGACACGCTCCCCTTTCGGAGGTGGAAAAAGTTTGTGCGGCGCGGAGCGGAGCGCGGCGGAGCGGTGCGAACTTGGGCTGAGTTAGGCGAGGCTCTGCGGCATCTCCGCGGGAGGACGGGGAGGAAGGCGGGGCGGCGGGGGGCTGCGCTGCGCTCCGTCGGGGTCTGGGGTCCGCCGTGTGGCGGGCGGTCTGGCCGAGCTCTGCCGTGCGAGAGCCAGGGCCCGGGACGGCACGAGCCCTTCTCCTGTGTCCCGTTCGCTTAGTGGGCGAGGAAGCGCGGACACCGGCCCGTTGCACGGCAGCGGTCGTGGTGCCGGTCCGGTATCTTTCCTGCTAAATGTTTTTGTGGCGGTCCGTCGAGTGTTAACTCTGAGGTGGAAAATAAATATATCTGCTGTGCTACTGCATCTTGCGGATGAAGTATGTCTCTGTGACATCTTAGTGTGGAAACTGAAAAAATCAGGAGAAACTGCGAATGACTTAACTTATAGGGAAAGAGCTGCAAATAATAGCTGTAATCTTGTACTTGAGAATAGAAAATCAGTTATTATGCTGATTGATAGAATGTTCAGAATTCAGCTACTGCTGCAAATGAACAAGTGATGTAGCAAAGTGATTTTGGGCAGTAATTGTAAAGACTAACGTTCAGTTTTACTGAGAAAGTATCTTATATTTTGTTTCATTAAAAATGCATCTTACTGTGAAAGACATATATGTAACTAACTTCTATTTTATAAATATTCTTCAAATTCCTTCACCAAAACACCTGTTATTATCTGGAGTTTTTTGTTTTTTTTTTTTTTTTTTTTTTTTTTTTTTTCCTTGTATTGCAAGTACAGTTAGTCAAGAATGCTCATCTATGGCATACATAAATAGTAATTCTTGCATAATTTCTTACCCTTTCATTTGTTTCAGGATCAACTTTTGTAAATTTAAGCTATTTTCTTGAATATTGGTAAGAGGAACACTTTTAAAAGGTTCCACATAGATATTCTTAGTAACACCCTACATTTATTGCTGAATGCATGACATGAATCAAAACAAAATGAGGAGTGACTAAAAATTTTGTCTTGACTCATCCAAGACAGTGTCCTAGGTCTGATCAGAGGCAAGCCAAGTTCTCTCTGTAAACCTGAGTCAATTTTACAGAGGGGCCAAAGAAACTCCCATTTCAATCCTGTTCCTGCATCAAAGTGTTCTACTTACACATCAGTGACTGTTGTTCTGTGCACACATAACATTTCAATTAATGCTGCCTCAGCTGATGAGATGCTTGTTAGCACTTTGATTGCTTTTTCTGGCACTATTGCCCCTGCATTTGGGATTTGGACATTACATGTTCATAGTGGAAAGTAATTACAGCAGGTAATAACCTTTGGTGTATCTATTACAAAAATAATTTCTTCACTTTTGTACAACATCCGAGGACAGTTTTTACCTTACACTGTTGGGCTTTTGTTTGTTGGTTTGGGGTTTTTTGTTTGTTTGTTTTTTGGGGTTTTTTTTTTTGTCAGCAGCTGAGGAGAGCAGTGGCTCAGGGGCATATGAGAGGCATAAACTGAGTATTGGTAAATTGTTATCCCCAGGGTTGCTGCTTAAACAAACATATAATTGCTGTATCTGGTGGGATGTGACCGAACTTTGTTACATATTCTGATTCAAATTTTAAGTGTAACCCAGTCTGTAAAATGCTTTCATAAGTTTCTAATCACTTTCAGTTTCACTAATATCAATAATATGTTTGTCCTTTTAAGACGAATGAAGAAAATACATCCTGTGAAGAGTAAAAGTACTTGATTCTGGGAAGACTCTTGCAGCACTTCTAACTTCAAAGCTGGAGAAAAGCATGAAGGAACTGTCCATCTGACTCCCTCAGCATCTCACACAGATCACAAAATGGCTCTTCAGAAAGAAACTGTTGTTGGTGTCTTGGAGGAGTGGTGTTTGGTGGAAAAACTGTTTGGTTGCAGGTGGCACCAGAATGTTAGGAAAAAACTGCGACTGATACGAATTGTAGGGCTCCTTGTCAGTGTAGTGGCCATTAGTACTTTCTCGCTTTCAATGAGTGCCTTTTTCAAGATGGAACCACATAGCATGGCGCTGGTCAGCAGCCTAGATAGCCAAAAGCTGGTGCACAGGCACCAAAGAACTCTCTTGGATTTCACAGAACAGAATGAAAATGGCACTCCAGATCTACATGCTTCTATGAAATATGAAGCTGGGCACGACAATGAAACAGATGATCATGCAAAGGGAGAATACCCCGAGGACCTTTTCTCTCTTGAGGAGAGAAGACAGGGAGCAGTCATCCTCCATATAATTGGAATGATTTACATGTTTATAGCCTTAGCCATAGTCTGTGATGAGTTCTTTGTTCCTTCCTTGACTGTCATCACTGAAAAACTGGCCATTTCTGATGATGTGGCAGGGGCAACCTTCATGGCTGCTGGTGGGTCAGCCCCAGAGCTCTTCACTTCTTTGATAGGAGTGTTTATATCCCACAGCAACGTTGGCATTGGTACAATAGTGGGATCTGCTGTGTTCAATATCCTATTTGTTATTGGAATGTGTGCTTTATTTTCTAAAGAGATCTTGAACCTCACTTGGTGGCCACTCTTTCGAGATATGTCCTTTTACATCATTGACTTGATCTTGCTAATCATCTTTTTTCTGGATAACTCCATAATGTGGTGGGAAAGCATAACACTCCTGACAGCATATTTTTCCTATGTGACATTTATGAAGTTCAATGTCCAAGTAGAAGAATTGGTGAAGAAATTTTTAAACAGGAACAAGGTTGAGAAGGTAACAACAGATGCTGAAGGAAAGGTTGGTCAATTTTTAGTTGAATTATAGGTAATAATGTCCTTGTAAGTGCTGAGTCCTTCTATACCATAAGCATTCTAATATAGCACAGTAAGCAATATAGAAAAGTTCCATGTTTTGTTCAAAGTCTTTTTATTTATTCAAACTGATATTATTGAAAATAATAATAATAAATAAACCAAACAGCCTTCTAGTAAATCAATAGCTTTTAACTCCTGAATGAGCCTGATCACACAGAAAACAAGAAGGAAAATGCTAGCAAAAGGACATAAACCTTTACTCAGCATTTTGGCACGTTGAGCTCTGAGCTATTTTTTTCCCCTAAGCTTCTGGATTAAGCAGTGACAATATCTGGGGAAGATCTTGTGGCAAAATTTGGTTTTCTAAAGACTTTTAATGCACTTTCTTTCTCAGAGAAGGTGCAAATAATTCAGAAGTATACAAAGGTATTTTATACGTGTTTTACTTCTACTGCTGCTGATATTACAACATTAACTTCCTGTTATAATTAGTGGCAATTACATGAAAAAAACTGGTGAAAAGAGTGACCACAATGGCAAAAGTCATCGGTTCTCTGTTTAAGGAGGATGGTTTCCCATATGCTATTTGCAACTATGCAAACTAATTTTTAAGTAGTTAATGAAAATAGATAATGAAGTTTATCCATGGAGGGCTTGGTGGGTCTTCAGCAATTATAATAATCTTTTTAACAGCTTTCTTCTTAAAGCAAGAAATATTTAGGGGGCCCATGAAACTGAGCTGGTTAATACATATGCATGTAGCAATATGTTGGCTGGGATGTCTGGTTTTATGTGACTTTGGGTATATTCATCAAATAAGGCTTTATCATGCAGTAATTATTCAAATTATCAGGGACCTAGTTGCTCACAGTTCTGTTTCTTTTGTTTAGCAGTCCTATATGAAATGGCTCAGGATATAAGTACACAGGCACATGTTAAGGAGGTGAGAGACATACCAGAGCTGGATATTTTAGAATTTGTGACAGACACATTCGGTTGTAGGGCAAGCCACAAATCACCAAAATTAAACCTCCCCAGAAATCTTTCTCTTTTTTCCTTTTTTTCTTTTATTCTCTAACTAGGTTTACTTGTAACTTCATATTTTCCGTGGTTTTGTTTGTTTGTTTGTTTGTTTTGGGGGGTTTTTTGTTGGTTTTGTTTTGGGTTTTTTTTTTGTTTGTTTTTGTTTTGTTTTTTTTTTGTTTTTGTTTTTTCCCCAAAATCAGCATTATCCATGCTCATCTTTGTCTTTCTCAAAATGCATGATTGGGATTTTATAAGTAAATTAAAAGAAAGGTCAACACCAACAAAATACTCTCTCTGATTAGCAAAGGGCTTCTTTAATGACAACAGTTGGTTTCTAAATAATCTAAGAGTTCATAGTGCACTGTAAGTCCTTTGACACTTAGTGCTAAAAATATGTGATAATAGAAAGACTATGGTATATGAAGCAAACTTCATCTGTCCAAAACTGGACAGAAAACATGAATCTGTAACTGGTCTGAAGCAATTATCAATATGAAAAGCAACTGTCTTTTGTCCTGGCTGCAAGGTAAGGGAGAGTTGCTGTATATCAAAGTGATTAATTATTGTCAGCTGAACAGAAGAATAAATAATTTGTGAGCCATACTGAACATTGTTTATATTTGACGTACTCTAGATGGACTTGATTTTAAAAGGATACCTTTAGGACCACTCATTTATTGTTTTTAAGATTTTAATTACTTAGAGTTTGTTTGTGATGCAGGTACACAGATTTCAGATAGGAGTGAAAAAAATCAAGAATTAGCTACTTTTCCTAAAATCACAAGCTTTGCATCATATGTGTTGTGATTTTTTTTTTCCTGAATTAACTTGAATTTAATTAAAATTATGAAATGATATATTCATAAATCATTGAGGGGTGAAGAAAGATGAAAGATGCTCTAATTTTGTTGTAATTTAGCTAATATGTATTTTCTGCTTCCTGGGGAAAATATCTTCTCAAGGTGTCAGACCATGTTTTTGCTCTGTGAGCTGTACTGTAAAGACATTTTTTTGAATATTCCACTGACACTTTGAAATTATAAGTCATTACAAATGATTTTATTCTTCAATTGAACAGCATTAATCAGGATGAATGAAATTATTTTCTTATAGCAAGGATGTCACAGATTATGTTTGTTGTATAAAATCTCAGTGAAGTTCTCTCTTAATTTATTTGCTGTTATTAGATAATTGGTTGTCTTGTTTAAAAAAAAAAAAAAAAAAAAAAAAAAAAGTGAAAAGAAGAACTATTACCTCTAGTTCCAAGCCTCTTAGAGATGCCTAGGACTTTCAGCTTGAAGTTATTGTCTAAAGCAAAGGCTAAAATTCATTTATAGTCTGAGGTCTGATGCCTCATAGTGAATGCAATGCACATGGACGTTTATTTCCTAAACACTAAAGGTTATTAGTATCAAAGAAATTATAGTCTTGGCTTTTGGGAGCAAAAAATATTTAATTTCTAATTATTAGCTGTTAGCCTAGATTGTTTTCACTCATCAGGAGCATGGATGTACAATTGTATGTATCAAATTAGTATGCTGAACACAGAATTTGCCAACTCCGTTGTTTCTGATGGAAACTTTTTCACTCTCTTCCCTTATTGAGACAGGGAATTGCTAGGTAGCTATCTGAAACTGGGTGTGTTAAAGTCTCTTGAAATATTTTAATTTCAGGTGAGTAGGGAAAATTCTCTTTCCTCTAACCAAAACTTCCTCTCCCGATTTGCTGATTCTGCTGCTGCCAAACTGGCAAGTATTTTGCTAAAAAAAAAGTGTATGTCGTGACTGTTGTAATCGGGAAGCAGCTCAACAAATTTGAGAAGTCTAAATAAGGCATCATAAAGCTGGATAGTGAAGGGTTAGGTGGCTTATCAGCAAACAAGTATCAAAGAGTAAAAAACTGATCAGATGAGAATCCTCTTGAGATACTAAAATGTGTTTTAATGTTAATTTCATTGCTTTTATTCTCAGCTGTCTTGAGAGGTTGAAGAAAGTTTTACATTCTCAAGGACAGTATTTCCCATGAGGAAAGGCTTTAGATATGAACTGATTTTTTGGTCGAGCTTTTATTTGCTCTAGGTGTTCATCAGGTTGCTGGAATGCATGCAAATCTCTGTAGATGCCTTTTAGATTCCTATCTCCATTCTTAAAAATTAAAGCACATTTCCTTGTTCTAGAAAGCTGTGACTTTTTGAACTTCTGATGTAAATGTAGACAAAGTACTCTATATGAATTTCATTGTTCTCACTATTTCCCTTCACATGCTTTCAAACATATACAGATTATTAAAAAGTAAAGGTTGAGAAAATCTGCTAACTTTAGTTTTCAGAACAATTTTGTGGCACTGGGGAGAGCAGGCTACAAATTCTTTTGCATTTAGAGTTCATAGGGTTCTTTGGCAAGGTTCTGTTTGAGCTGTGGATAGTTTTGTGCCTCGTGCTACTCCCTAGGAAGCCGGATGTCAGTCTGATACTGATGAACTCCAGAGATCACTGTGAAAAGGATGAAAAAAAGGAGGATAGATGAAAAAGCAAGACAGCATGAAAAGACAAGATAAAAACCAGATGGCTGAGTTCTACAGCGTAGGTTGGCATATGGTATACGCGGATCAAGATGGGTCCCTATCTAGTCACACTGAGTGGGCCCTACAGTACCAAGTGCCATCCCCCCACTGGATATCCCCAGAACTCCATTCCAACCTAACTTACTCTGTGGCATGATTTTTAGGTTTTATGTAGCTATCCTGCAAAGAACAGATGATTTTTAGTACTGAAGCGGAGACTTTGGTATTAATTTGGTATCTTCCTCAGCTGGATGAAGATATTTAAAAACATAAGAAATTGATTATAATAGATAGGAAGAGGAAAACAGAAAAAGCTGATGGACAACTTTTTAAAACTTTTTAAAACTTCTTTAAACTTTCTGCTAAGATTTTAGTCTATTCTTCATAATCTGTTTTGATGAAGATGTGTTGAATTTATTAAGTCATGTTAAAATATCCTGTGGAACTACATTTCAGTTCTGAGTACTTTTTTTCCTTTAATGTAGCATGGAGATCATTGCAGAAATGCTTGAATCTGATTGTTCAGTAAATAATTCAAAACAGTTCTGTTTGGCAACTAAGAGAACAGAATGTGGGTGGTGCAGGGATATTGTGCAACAACATCTGTTTCACTGACAGTACCATTTTAGATAAATAGCTTATGGTATATACAAGACAGTTGCAGTTTTTCTACATTTACAGAGAACTGAATTTGGAAAATGAGCTATTTTTACCAACATGGCATAGCTATCATTTTATTGCCAGTTTAGTTGTCTTAAGAAACTTGAATAGCTTGTGTGTGATATTTTAAGATCCACACTGATCTCATGTGTTGCCACGGTGTACTTAATGGCAGTATTTGCATTCTGAAGGAAAGTAACAGTATTTTAGGTACTTCTGTTTGGTGGTTGTATTAGCTCTGCACATGCACATTCACTGTTCTAATGTCTGATCTAATAGATGTTCAAGGTAAAACACAAATAACTTGCATGCATATGGGAAAAACTGAACCTTCCTTTATCAGGGCTTCTTAATTTTGACTCCACAGACCCAGTAACTGTAACTTTGTCTGTAGAATAACCTTTCTTTTGTCGTTAGCAAGAAAAAATATTTTTTCATACTTTTCATCATTCATAATGTTTCACAGTTCTTAGGAGGATTTCACTCTTATTCTAGAGACATTTCTCAGTTGGTCTACTTGTGCAAGCATGTGTGTGAGTACAGAGCTATGAGTATCTGGATCTTGCAAGATAGGTGCATTGTTTTGAGCGCATGTTTGAAAAGTAAGCCTCAGCACTGATATTGAACCATCTTTTGTCTAGATGAATGTCTGGTTTTGTGTCATATTTTATCTGCTTTTATTCTCTCAAAAAGCTTTCAATCTACTTCTATGTTAATTTAATGTTACTCCAGTAGCAGTAGCTATGAGTTAATTTGCTTTGAGTTTTTAGAATTATTGTTTTTTCAATTTGTGACTATTAGCTGACATAACCATAGGCTGATACTTTATATATGGAACCATTAGAACAGTGAAATGGATACTATTCTCAGTTTCTCTTCGCACTTTTCAGTAATTTATTAACTACAAAGCAATGATTATAGTTTTCACCACTGTTGTCTCTTGGTTTTTTATGTATGTACTTTGGTAACGAGCAAAAAGTGACAGCATGCAGGTGTAATGTAAAGATTAAATGCTCCTAACACATGGCCATACACAAAGATGCTTCCCTTGTTAATTATGATGAGAAAAGAAAGTTGAGAACTGTGCCACCATTAATAATAGCAAGGGAACAAAATATTCATCGATATATTTGAAAATGAAAGGCATATGCAATTAATAAGAAGCCACATGATATATCCTAGAGGCTGTGCAAAACTAGCTGTGTTGGCAAATGTTCACCATGCTGTGTTGCAGAAGAATTCCAAACATGGTTAAATTTGTTGTACCAGAAGCTGTACAAAGAGAGGCAAATCGGGGGACTTTGTAAATGTTTTTCCCTCTGTCATCCCAATTTTGGATACTTTGATCCAGATTCTCCACAGAATGTGAGCTCTATGGGAGACTGTAAGTGGAAATTCACCCCAAATACATATACCAGACCTCAAAATAGCTTCCAGCTTTGGGGTGCTTAATCTCTGGAGGAGCTTTACTTTAAAATCAAAAATAAGTTAAGAAGTCTTTATTTTTCTTAGGGACTTGTTTAGAAATGCCAGACACATGTGCAGCACTATGGCACTGCTTTTCCATCTGACCCATACTCCTCTACTTTTTCCATAAAACAGTTATCCAGATTTTTCTCTCGGATAAATATTTATCAGAGTCCAAAGGCTTTTACAAGGTCTTCAGATTTTGGGGATAAGAGTGCTTGACCTTTATGAAATTGCACACAGATCTCCCACATTCACTGTCCGTTTTAAGTTGGTGCCACACTCATCATGTAGAAGTTTTGAGTGGCAAGGCACAGCTCACTCCCCCACTATCCTGATACTGTTTTAAAAGGCAATAGTGACAACTCCACAATTTATGTTTTAGACTGTGGATATGGGATGTGGGTGGTGGAAGCTTCCCTAGGGCAGTGCTTGTTGCAGTGTTGAGGGTGCCACAGTTGGAGTGTGTGATGCTCTGAGCACTGCTGACTTCAGAGTGACCTTGGCCTTTCTGAGTGGTGACATTCCCCAGGCAGCCAGCACTACTCTGCCAGGGCCACAGGCCAAAAAATTAGGTTTGATGAAGTGCTTGTTTCCTGCTAATGATCTGGGGGTTTGTTTGTTTTATTAGCAGGAGTCAGTTCTCCACTGCCAGCTGTAGGTGTGAGAAAACAGGCTCTATTATGTCCTTTCTCCTCTGATTTTTTCCCCCAAGAATTCATGGATTTTGCATTTGGAACTATGAAATAAGATTACAACCAATTTGAATTTTTTAGTGTGTAATGGATAGTGTGTACACAACAAAGAGAGCCCTGCAACAAAAATGAAACAGAAGTGGAAATGAGGAAAGTTCTTAAGAATAAAGTATGTGCCCATGCTTCTCTTGAAAAGATCTGTGTGGGATGAATGAGTATTGAAAGTGTTTTATACATGGCATATAGAACAGATGGGAAGATGTATTGGAGATGAGTGTAAATGAACAGCTGTAAAACCTGTAACTCTTAAGACGTTCTATCAACCTCTTTTTTACCATTTATGAAATAAACGTTATAAAATAAAGAATAAAACTTCCTTATTTCTCCCCAGACATATACCAAGATTTGTCTAACCTGCAAACAGTAACTAGTTTGAAGTTAATAATTCTGTAGAATAAATGGTGTTTCCTTCCTCTTAACCTAGATCAGCCATGTTCTGTTCTTTTTCAGCCAGCGTTTATTTAAACATCTCTTTTTATTACTTAACTTAATGGCTGCTTCGATTATTCTTTGCAGTAGCAAGTGTGCTGTTCACACAAACCAGAGATTCAAATGCTTTCTTGGCACTGACAAATTTTTTAGAACCTACAATGACAAGATAGACCAAATACTGGGTGATTGTAATAAATTTAGCATGCACAGATATGTATCATGAGATATAGGTGGCTTAGAAAAAGAAAGGTGACTGGTTTTGTGATTTTTTTCTTTTTAATTCAAAACCTCTCATTAAGTGCTCCTGAAAATCACTATCTTCCTGTATCAGTTGAAATCAAATACCTTAATATTACTTAGCCGTGCATTTCAAAATGCTGGAAATTTGGTCTCTCAAGTAGAACGCCCTATAGAATGTTCCTGACACTGTATTGTTCTGAGACAGGCACATATTTTTTAAGTATTTTTAATTTTCCTACCAAAGTAATGAGACCATAACCTGGTTTCCCCTAGACCAGATGCTTAGATAACTGTATGAATTCGCAGTTTCTTTCCTCAGTGGAAAGAAACTCATTGTGGGAAAAAGGTAAATGTGATTCACAGTACCTGATAAGAAGAATATGATTTGTCATGTATACAATTTTATGTGCAGCTAGAGTTATACCATCAGCCTTTTTCTCCTCACCCAAGCTGGCATTGAGTTGCTGATTATTTATTAAACACAGATGTCCAAGATGTGATTTAAAGATGTATCTTATTTCTCTATATATAGCTACAATCTTTTCAATACAATATATTTCTCTATATATTGCGATAGATCTTCACTTGTGTTATCAATTATATATCTGGTAGAAGGCAGCACCTTTTTGTATTACAGGACCTAAGTCAAAACAGTACTGTTGATGCTGTGTTTTGCTTTTAGGGAAAATAGTCAGATCAGATGGTTTGGGTTTAGTTTGATTTTGGTTTAAATTTGTGTTTTTGAAGTTGCTGCAATTGTATTGTTAAGTACAGGTCAGTGTCACAGGCAAACTAAAAATCCTAAGTCAGAGCAGCCTTAAGGCATACTTTTGGTAAACAAACTGTGTCTGACAGAATATCTATTGTAGTACCTTACCACGTTTTGTTATTTTTCAGGCAATACCTGTATCTTTGAAGAAATTAGTTATTTGCTGTCATTGGTGGTTTGTTCATTTACCTGTGTTCTGATTTGAAAAAAGGAAATGAAAAAAAAAAAATGCTGTGTTGGAAAAATGACCACTGCCTTGCTGGTAACAGAAGTGGGCCTCAGGGATGGGGAGAGCAATGAGAATTGAGTGTGTTGATCATGGGTTTGTTTCTACAGCAGGTGAAGGGTTCAGAGCTCACGCAGGCTGCAGTTTTTTCTAGCGGTATGTCTACTGTCCTACCTTAACCACTCACTCATTTGGGGTGATTTTACTGTCCCTTTCAAGTACAGTTTCATCAGTGCAGTCGAAGAACAATTACTGCTAAGTTACTGTGTTTTGCAGTATTCCATTACCATTCCATTGTCATCCATATTGCGATTAACGTGAACCGCCATAAATAGCTGTGATCTTGGGTGACTTTCCTTAAGGTGAGTGTGCGAAAACAGGCTTAAAGGTGTGTCTGTGCAATGACATTAAAGCTGCTATGAAGTCCTACACTTAAGGGAGTAAAATTGGTGCAAGATTTTCTTGTATGAGGAAGAATAAAGATAGCAGGGAATTTGTACTGCAAACTATGCTGACAAATTAATCAAAAATTTTCCTCAGGAATTAATCCTGGTTTATCACCTCTTAACTGCTTAATACTGTGAGTCTAGTCTGAAGTCAGCAGTAATACCAGTGACACTTACTGCATAACCAGCTAGTGTAAACTCTTCACCCTCTCGCATTGCTGTAAAACAGCTCTAGCTGATATGGATCTCTGAGGAAAAGGCATGTCTGCTTTGTCTGTGTTTGGTGACCTTCAGGGCATAATTTGAGGCCTTTCTAGTTATGTAGACTTTTGTCCAGGCAAGAATGTTAAAGTTTGCAGGGTTTGTAACATTAGAGGATGAGCACCTCTTTTGGGATTAATCAGATGTTTTTGTTTTTTTTTTTTTTTTCCTAATTTGTGCTGCAAGCTTTTATCAGATTGCCAATTAAAGTCCTCCTCTTGCTACCTGGCACAGTTGCAAAGTTATCATTTAACTAAGATTTATGGCAATCAAATGTTTGAGTGAAAAACCCCCAGATTTTAGAACTCCGACAATTTCTTTGTCCAGGAATAGTTTGAAGTAATTCATATTATTAGTTACTTATGGATTTTTAAAGTCAACTGAAATAATTTGAAAGCATCGTGGTGTCTTATAGCTAGGTTTTTTTCCATATATTTTTATTTAAGTATTCCTGGTTTTCTGCTTTATTCCTAATATTGATTGTATTTATTTACTACTCTGTTTTCGTTTAGAATGTTTCTGGGTAGAAGCATGTTCTGTTTGAAGTCTTCATTCCTGGCTGAATTTTTAAATGCTGCAGTGATATAGATATTATTAAATACTCTGCAAAGTTTGAGTTAAGAAGTGGTTAGTGTTTCCTCTCTATATTGCAAATCCTGGAAAGCTGTTAAGTTTTCCAGTTCTGAATGAGTTTCTTGGAAGCCGACACAGCAATGCTGGTTTCTCTCCAGAAGTCTCAGGCAGAGTATCTGAGTCTTCTCTGAAAATTTCGTTGAAATTTAATCAGAGAATGGTCCTAGGACTACATTGCAGAGGAATATTGCCTTTGTTTTTTGTGTTCCATTTCTGAAATAGAACTGCTACTTGCTGCTGCTCCAAACCCTACTCTGCACATTATAATGAAGTGATTTTGTAACCTTTTGATTGTCTCATTGTCAGTCTGTCCCAGAGCCATTTCCCATTTGTGTGTGTGTGTCAGCACACCAAGATGTACATGTGTGTGTGCACAGACTCTCAGTCTGAAAGGTGCCGTGTGCGCCATACAGGAGGTAAATCAGAAACAGAGCAATTCTCTAGGATGGTAATTTGCATGCTTCCTACACTGTTTCACCTGTCTTCTGCCTAGTAACCCTTTTCCGTAAGGCTGCCTCAAATATTTAAAGTTTCTGAGCGGCATAATCCTCATAGGATTTTTCCAGATTGGTTATTCAGAGAAAAATGTCTGTATTTTCTTATGGACTCCTTATAAGCAACAAACAGATCACTCCTGCCTGAGGCTGAGGACATGATGTACTGAACTATTGACATATTTTACTGTACCTAATATACCTCATTAATGATTACCTATTCTGTACCTCCACAGAGATAGAAACAGGAGGTCTACATCACTGTACTGGGATGATTTCTTGCTTTACAGTGAGGTAATCGTGATTTGATTCTATCATGGGAATGGCCCATGGTGGTATTCTTCACTACATGACATTTCATGTGGAGAAAAGTCACTTCTTATTCAGGTGAAAGGCCAACAGCTGTAATTACAGTAACTAAATTTCGTTACATAAATAAGAAACTGTGTAGTAAGTTGGGGTGAGAATTTATTACTTTCTTAATTTTCTTCAAAGTTGCCTATAAAGTGTAAGTCCTTTTAAGCAAAGGAACAGAAATATTTCTGCACCTATTCCTTTATTATCTCTTACAATACATTTGCAAATATATTAATAATTACTAGCAAATAATCTTAAAAATTCAAATTTTCAAAAACATTAGTATTGAAATTACTTACTGAATTATTTGGATAACTTCCTGTGTCCATTTTGTACTAGCAAGAAACACCATAAGGATATTTAGAATGTAATACAGTGTTTGTATATTTAGTGTTAAAACCCCCAAACCATGCAGCCTCTTCTTTTTAGGGCCATGGGAAGTAAATGTTGATTTATAGTCTCATACATAGACATTTGTGAAGAAATACAGACTCTCAAAATAACAGCAATAGGCTTAGTAACAGGCTAGACTGAATTGCAGACTCATGCCTTAGCTTTGGCTTTAAGGGTCAAGATGTGGTTCTCTTTCATTTAATTGTCTTAGAAACCTGTGGTTTTCAAGCCCCATAGAACATTGTGCAGTGTGCTATAGGAGAGTTTTCTTTCTGCTTGCTTGATTGGATTACTGTATGCAAGAAAAAAAAATTCAGCGAAAAATGGCAAAAACATTCTTGAGGCAAAGCAAGAACATGGTGGCATCTGAGAAAAAATTGGTCAGGCTTGGTGGAAAGAAACCAGATAGCATACATGAGGATCTCATTTTGCATCATGCTGGTTTTGAAGCATCTCGGTAAGCATATCCTCCTTGCCACAGCTTTAAATGTTAGTAAATTTTCTGCTTAAGAATTCTTCCCATCATTAACATTATTGTCCTTCCTTATAATGTTAGGAAGGATAGTAGGGAAAAAAGTGAAAAGGGACTTGAATAAACCCTATATGTGCAGATTTTATAATTTAAATAATTGTTTTCTTCTTTTATGAGGGAAAGGACTAAACTCAGTGAAAGGCAGCTTTGAAGTTGGTGACAAGTTTTCCTGTTGATTTTGATGGAAGTGAAATTAAGCCCAAAAGTCAGGACATTGAGAATTACGATCTGGCTGTCTCTCTGATCTCTTTGTGCCACTGTATTATTCCAAGCCTCTGAGCTGCTCTCCTTCCATATTAAATCACCCCTAGCTAACAAAGAAAGCAATTTCTTTTGCACTTGGTAGCAAGCGAAACTGGCTTTATCAGCTTTCTGTGCCCTTGGATTCAAACTGGAAAAGGGCACTCAGTGTTTCACAGCATGATCTGTCCTGTTATGTGGATTATTGATAAATATCAAAGCAATTATTATGTGGTGGGATCATAACTGTCTTTTCCCAGACCAGTGCTAGAAACCACTGCTGCTTTCATCCTTTTTAAGGGGTCTGTCTCTTAAGCAGAAGACTGGGCATGGGAAAAGTCAATTAATGCCTTTCTGAAAGGTAAGAAAAGCTATTAGCTATGTTGTTAATTAGGTGCACATATGGGCACATTTTTTGAATGATCAAGTGGAAGAAAACTTTTCTCTGTGAATTACCTGCTCTTTGTATACAAAACTACTCTGCAAAAATTTCAGATTTAGTTGATCTGCAATCAGAATTATCAATGAGAAGCTCAAGATCTAGACAATTGCAGAAAGAACCCAGCTCTTGGCCCCAGATTCAACTGGCTTGGCTGTACTGCTTGACCTATGAATATAGTCTCCTAAATGTTACGTGCAATCTCTGCAGAGAAATGGGCATATTTATAGTGACATAGATTCATTGAGGTTGGAAAAAGCACCTAAGATTACTGAATCCTGCTGTTAACTTACTATTGTCAGCTCTAACAGTAAACCTTGTCGCTAAGCACCACATCTACACAGTTTTCAGATACCTCCAGGGATGATGGAGACTTTCCTAGGCATCCTATTCCAATGTCAGACCACCCTTTCAGTGAAGAAATTTTTCTTAGTACCCAGGTGCAACTTGAGGCCATTTCCTATTGGCTTATCAGCTGTTATTTGGGAGAACAGAATGGTCCCCGCCTGGCTACACCCTGATTTCAGGCTAGTAGTGGTAGTGTAGTGAGCGATAAGGCTATCCCTGAGTCTCCTTTTCTCCAGGCTGAATACCATTAGCTCCCTCAGACATGCCTCACAGGATTTGTGCTCCAGACCCTTCCCCAGCTTCACTCCCCTTCTCTGGACATGCTCCAGCACCTCAGTGTCTGTCCTGCAGTGAGGGGCCCCGAACTGAATGCAGGATTTGAGGTGTGGCCTCAACATGCTGAATGCAGGAGGACAATCCCTGCCCTGGTCCTGCTGGCCACACTGTTGCTGGTACAGGCCGGGATGCCATTGGCCTTCTTGGCCATCTGGGCACACCCTGGCTCGTGTTCAACTGGCTGTGGACCAATACTCCACCAATAAGATCTTTATTCCAATGTTTAATCCTCTCCTGACCTGGAACTGGGCAAAAATCTGGGCTATCACCTGCAGCAATAGATTGGTAAAATCTGAAAAGCTGTCTCCTGTGCTTTTATTGCAATACCATGAGTAATTACCACAGTGCTGCCTTTTCTAAAAACGGGAATTACATCAGGTTGTGTGATGGTGATAGCCTGATGTCATTTACCACAGGGTCACCTTTGGGATAGAGGTAATTAAAAGTTACTGTTTTTCTATGGCACCAAGCAAAATAAAATGCTTGCATTTATTCAAGTGTTAATCTAGTCTGCGAACATTTAATTTCCTCTCTTTCTATTCAGGTCAGTATGTAAATATTACATATGGTTCCAAACAGGTACTTGAGGGAAATAAGCTATTAAGTGAGTCTTACTGTTATTTATAGAAAAGTTATTGGCACTGCAGCCGCAGACACTGTTAACGTACATGATTCATGGCAGATTTTTCTGGATTATCTTTTTTTTTTTTTTTTTAATGAGGCATCATTTTAACTTTCAGAGAATTACAATATTAGTTAACTACTTAATCCAATCCATTTAATTCATTGAATTTCTAACCTTCCATGTAGATGACTAAATATTTACAACAAATGGATTAAATTGCATAGATCTCCTAAATTAGCAAGGAAACCCTCGTAAGGATTCAGCAACTCCAGCTTCCAAAGGAAAAAGGAGTGGAAAATTCAGATTATATTATTCTTGCTCCATCTGCTTATAATTGTTTTTGGGTGTTTGTTCTTCACAATTCAATGGTAATTGTAGTTTTCAAGTATTACAAATATTTCACAATTTAGTGAGGGAATAAAGCCTGCTGTAAGGAGGTGTGTATATACAGTCCTTAACAAAAGGAAACCAGTTTGCAGTCATGGCTCTTTCAGGCTTGTTTGTTGAATTTCAGCAAGTAATTTATTTCACAATGTCTCAGATCTCCTCACAGCTGTAAAATCCTATGCCTGCCTTATTCATTTGTGAAAAATAACCCAAATCCTGAATGTCCTTGGATGTCATCTCATTAAAATAATCAGTGTTACAACATCTGTGTGATGCAAGAAGACAGTGGCATTTCACTGATGGGATGTAGAGCATCATCTCTTTCTTCCTGTTGCTGTGGTTCTGACCATCACCCTATTTTCATATTATGAATGAGTCGTCAAAGTAATGATAACCCTGTTATATCAGTGTTAGGGTAAAAGAATAACGCATAAGCTTAGGAGATTAATACTGAGAAATGGGTAGCTTTTAAAAGGCAAAACCCAATCCTATTACAATAAGGATTTCATGTCACACTTCATTTTTATGCCTGTTACTTCATCCGCTGATTTTGTACCATACATATCAGTGTCTATTTGCCATGGAAAACCTAAAATTTACTGTATTCCCTTTGCAAACCATCCCTTCGAGACATGAGTACCTTCTTTCTAAATATAGAGGATGGGGTGGGGGGGATTGGCCAATGATAAGCCTCAGTCCCTGCTCCCTGACCTCTTCTAGAGCCAATGCTGGTTGCAATTTGTTTACCAAACCTTTTGGAGCAAGGACAGAGTAAAGAAAACCATCGGGTTCTGATCAAAGAGCCATTACTTACCTGGTTTCCTAATATAATGACATTTCTGTTCCAATGTGTCAACTTTGTCAGGGACTGAAATTGTTGAATCATTGTTTCCCTAGGAGTGGGCCAAAAACCGCTTTCTGGCAGCCTGTGAAAGACCACATAGCAAAATGCATCTTGACATCAAGAGCAGAAGGATCTGTTCTTTTAACTCCAAATGTCAGCCAGGGATTGTGCACTGCAGAGAGCTGAACAGCTGCATAGGACTGGCTTTCTGCGCACAGTAGATGGATATCAGTGTTGTTGGTTTTAATGGATTTTGGATAGATTCAAAGTTCTGGAAGGACTTTACGTAATTGCAGCATATTCTGTGCAGAAAATGCTGACCGTTATGATGTTGTTTGGCATCAAACATTGCAGAAAAAGGAAGCAGGATTTTCTAACTCATAATGATGTCCTATACCTTGCTGAGTTTTTGTATTGGAAGGGAGCCATACTGCCCAATATTAACCCCTCCAGCAAGGAGAACTTTGATAGAAATACAGTTTTTCTAGGCTTGTACTATTACTATAGTCTGCAGTACTCTTGAAATAAGAAGCTTAGTTAAGTTCACAAAAATATGTGGGATGAATATAAAGCTCAGTGTTGAGCAGAACTGCTAATTTCTATGATCATAAATAACTATGGAATGTATCTGTTTATGAATTTTGCTTTTGATAAAATGCAGCACCATTTCCTGTGAAAGATGCTGCTGCCTTTTTCAGTTTACTTCCAAAATATGGTGCTGCTGTATTGTCTGCTGGGTGAATGTATTCTTTGTATAATGCATGAAAGCATATAAAAGAAATACAGGAGAAATGTTTTCCCTGTGATTGAACTGTGTGTGGGGACTTCTATCAGGGCTCTCCCAGGCCTGTGGTGGCTATTCTGTTGCTTTTGGTTAGTTCCACTTAGGTACTGAATGTCCAGGGAAGCATGAACTCTCAAAACTGAAATTTAGGAGGAAACCTTTTGTTCGAATGACCAGTAAGATTAGGTGCAATACTGAAAAGCTAGGCTCCTTGTCAGCACATGTAGTCGTGCTTCTGGTGCTACCCGGTGTTTTTCTTCAGCAGGGTCGCTAGCTTCTCCAGAGCAGCATGTATGCCAATAATACACTTGTTATGAAGTAAATTTATTTCATTAATTCTGCTATCCCATTAATCCCATTCAAGATTATGAAAAGGTGACTACATTTTGTCAGAAAAAAATTCAGTCAGCCTTGTGTGGACTTTTTGTAACAGTTGGCCATTTCCATCCCAAATTCATGGCCTGGTTTTTTTTTTTCCTGTTTCACCACTTACGAGTTTGTTGACGTATAAGATATAGTTAACAACAACAACAACAAAAGTGTTGTGATTGGATATGTGAAAGCAAACGAATAATTTACTAAGTCTATTTCTTTGTCCTGTGAGTCAGGAAAAAAAACCTGTTAGGCAGCTTGTATAAGCTTTCAATAAAGCTGTATCTGAACAAGGCTAAAAAAACACCTACAACCTTGCAACATTAGCAAGTCTAAATTACTATTCTAAATGACTCTTCTAACAAGCTATAGAACTAATCATGACACACATATCAGGGAATCACAAATTAGTAGCCACAGAAATAAGCAATGGTTTTCAGTTGTAAAATACACGTATCAAGAGTTGTTCAGACCATTTGTATATATTGTGGCAATTAGGAGTATTAAGGTTAATATTTTTGCTCACCTTGTTAAAAGATGAGCTGAGGACAATCAAGAGAGGTTCAACTGTCAGCTTTCTTTGTGTGCAGTATCTTTCTGATAGGTGCGCTGATGCATTTTAATTGGGTCCAAGACGCACCTTGGATATGCTGGCTGTCTGTTAGAATAATAGAGAAAAGTATGTATTACAAGTGTGCCTAGGGCTTTTGATCTCTCTGTAATGACAGCACAGGGTTTCTGCTTACCAAGGAGGAAAAAATCAGCCTAAGCAAATGTGTGTGCGTTCCTGCTGTGATGCGTTCCCATTACATGCTAGTCCTTGAGCAGAGAAATACATAAATAACAGAACAGTCTGTACCTTTCCTCTTTTATGTCTGTATTTAAACCTGCAAAAGAACATCTGGTTCTCCGAGGACAGTTCCTCTGGAAGAACTTATTAAGGCTGCAGAGATTAAAACAGAGATGCTTCTTGTCACACTTGCCCCAAATAAATGTAATGCTACAGTAATCATAACACCAGTTCTTCCACAATTAAAAACTTTTTGTATGTATTAAGAGACAAATCAGGATGACAATGTGTAATAGTGCCATCTGGTGACCTTCTTTTGGATTGTGCAGTGAAAATATGTGATTCAACATAAAACACTGCACTTAGAAACACAAAAACCTTTAGGTTTAATTTTTTAGATTATAATTCCTTTGAAATCC
Source organism: Hirundo rustica (assembly GCF_015227805.2). Taxonomy (NCBI): domain Eukaryota; kingdom Metazoa; phylum Chordata; class Aves; order Passeriformes; family Hirundinidae; genus Hirundo; species Hirundo rustica. Next base: position 34,780,993 of record NC_053488.1, on the reverse strand, counting down.
AGAGTTACCAAGAGAGGTTATTTTATCAGCCCATTAGATATATGTGAGGATATGCTGTTCAGGCATGTGTATAAAAAAATAGGTGTGTTTGTTTCTCTAGTGATACTGATATTGAAAAAATACAAATTTTACATATCCTGATAGGCATATGTGTCTTCTTGCTTCAGCTGAGAACTGTGCCGCCCATTCAGTTTGATGAGGAATTCAGGTTATTCTTAATGCGCTGTTTCTTCAGCAGGTCAGATGACACCTACTGTACAGGCCAGCCCTGCTGTTGCTCGTTAGAGCTGATCTGTCACGGCATTTGTCAAAGGGCTCAATCTCCTGTGGGAGCAGCAGATTCTCCGCACTGCTGCTAGCTGCGGCTCTCAGTCTCTTGCTTGATCCTGAGATAATAGGGCTGAAGACCCTGTTCAACTTCACAGCTGCAAAGTGCCGCAATAAAATTAAAACACAGCCTTTTAGCTTTGCAGATGGATTGCCGGGAGATCTCTCTACCCCTGCTCGGACTACTCAGAGACAAGACAAGAAATCTGACAATGTGTCTTGCTCAGCAGCAGTTGGAAAATGAAAGTTAATCTTAAACTTTTTCCTAAATATGGAAATTCCCATTTTCTCCACCTTCTTGTTTCTGAAGCAGGGCAGAGGTAAAGGAGATACAGTTGAGACCTTAAGTAAAAGAAAGCTATTGCATGTATGGTGTTATTATAAAATATGGTATCACATTTCCTGCTCTGTAATTATAGTCACTTGTCATAGGAAATGCCCTTCACCTGTCTATACAGATAATTATTTATCCCTGCTTTAGGCCAGAAACCACTAAGTCCCATCACAGATCAGTCACCACGTGTATTGTGTTCAGCAAACAAATTCATGTAAAGTCCCAGAAGTATGTGGGATGATTTTCGGGAGGTTACCAATGTTGCAAGAATGAACAGAAATGTGCAAATAAATAAGAACTTTTAACAGGCAAGACTATACTCACAAACACTATGATTTTATTTAATGACAGTGGTAAAAAAATAGTACAGCAGCACGCACACCAGCAAAAGTATTTCGTCCTTCAAGTCCTTAAATACTGGAAGTCAGATGCCTTTGTTAAATTCTGTAATCTTGAAAGATAAGGTTAATGTAAGTTCCATTTTTAGATTTCTTTTGTTATTGAAGGAGTTTGATTGAATATATTGCCCTTCTGAGCACAGAGAGTGTAAGCAAGCTTATTGAAATAAACAACTTTCATTGAAGTATCTCTAATGAACTTCTCCATTTAGAAGCACACCTGGGTTGAGGCTTACCTACGTCTGGAGCTTGTCCAGATGCAGCTCACCTACTGTGGATCATGTCAGGGCCTGGTTGGACTTAGGAATCTCAAAGGAGAGGATCCACACTGCCCCTAGGAAATCTGTGCCTGTTTGACCACCCTTGTAGTTCAAAATAATTTTCTTCCAAAGGTTAAGAAAAAATTTCTTCTATTTCAGTCTGTGCCATTGCTTCCTGTCCTTTCCCTGGGCACTCCTGAGGAGGATTTGGCCCCTTGACACCCTCCTGTTAGGTACTTATGCACATGTGAAAGCTGTCCCTGAATGAGCTCTCCCCCAGACTGACCAGCCCCAGCTCTCTCAGCCTCTTCCTGTGACATGATCTGCTCTGCCTACTACCCTGAACATCTGGAATGGAAACAAGCAATTATTTTTTCTTCCCTATGGGCAAATTCAAGAGTTCAACCTCTTTCCTGAGACTGAAAACTGGCAGTATTTTAAGGAGTTATTTTCATGTCTGGGTATTAATTTTCTGTGTTTTTTTGAGACCACCATTAATTTTACACAGAATACCCTCACATTTGTTTTATATCTGAAATTAAAAGGAAGCGAGAAATGAGATTAGGCTGAGTTACGTACACTGCACCAAAGTAACTGATTATGTATCAAGCAGAATTCTTGTTGGTAACCTCCAAGTACAAAACATCTAACTTTTTAGCCAGGGCAACATGTGTTTGCATATTGTGTATCAAGTGTTGTAGACGCTCTTGTCCCAGATCAGTGTTTTAGATTTTGCAGAATAAATTCATTCCAGTGTATCTCAGCATAAATAACTGTTCAGAAAGGGCTAACTTGCTCTATACAGTATGAGGTTCGGGGGAGTGATAAGAAGAGTCACTTTAATGTTGATCAGGAATTCTTGCTTCCTGTTTAGGGTATTTTGGCAAAAGCATCAAAAAATGAGTGTATGGAGCAGAGATAAAAGAACTCATTAACTGATGTCCATGAAGAACATGACATAAGCCAGGGGCGAACAGGTTGTCCATCTGGTTCAGGTGGAATATGAATGAGCAAGGAATGTGGCACTTTTCTTATAGGGCCAACAAGTAAAAATATTTGTTGAAAATGCTTGAGGTATGCTACTTTTTAATAGCACAAACCTCTTCCTGCAGGTCACTTCAACTGCCTTATTAGGGACAGCCTCATGGCTTTCTCATGCTGGAGAAACCCTGAGTAGTGCAGAGCTGCTGGAAGAGATTGAGAGATTGATTTTTTGAACAAAAAACAAGGTGCTCTAAAGCACCACTAATGCCAAATTCTAGAACAGCAGGTGTACATTATAGAAATACTTTTATATCTCTGATTTCTGTTGGTCCATGAGCCTGGTATGAGATATGTTTGCAACTATGATGAAAGTTTAACTGAGACGAAAGCTACTTTTATTTTTTTGTGTGATTATATTTTAAACCAGTCAACCTAATGGTAACATTCTAAAATTTTGCCTTTTTAAATTGTGCGCTCATTTTTTTCAAAAACTCTTATCACAAGAGAAAAGTTTTTGAGAAGTTTTGGTAGCCCTGTCTTGTCAGGGCAAGGTACATTGTCCATCATAGTAGGAGCTATTTGATCTGACAAGAGAAACAAGAAGCTATACTATTACCTGTTTTCTGGCAAGTACTTGCTTTTTGCAGTGGACAAATGTAGTTTTGGCATACTGGTTTTGTTATTTGATTCATATTAAATCTCATGTGAAATTTGTGTTCATGTAGATGAGGTATTCCAACAAAGCATACAGAAAAAGTTGTTTTAATGATAATAAAGTATGAAGCATTTGAAAAACACTTACATGAAATGGCAACAGTTAACATTTTGCTTGTAGAATCTTACCTTGATACCTGGCCAGCCATAGGAGAAAACAAATGAAACAATGACGTGACTGTGTTCTAGAGATTACTGTAAGCAATTTTTTTACCCACTCTCAAATCTTATAGAAAAACGTACCAAACTCTGATGAACTTTTCTTCAGGCACAACATAAAGAACTAAATGAGTTGTTTGATTACTTTAAACTGTTGTGATGGGTGTCACTGTGGAAACCAAACGCCTTCTCTGTGAGTAATCTCTGAAGTATTAACTAGGACTAATTCAATTGGTCTGTTTTCTATAGAGGTGACATCTCATTGAAAATTTGGGCTTCCAAGCAGCTCTAAGCAGCATTAAAATTCAGTGGTCTGCCCAACCAACCCCTCCTCTCCCTTTTTAATATATAATAATAATGATAATGATAATAATAATAATAAAAATAATAAATATTATTATTGTTATTATTATTATTACTTGTAACAGAGCTTGTTTCTGAGAAGCTGATATTTTTCTCATGATATGAAAATAACTTTATTATCCCTTTTATTTTATCAACTGTTTCTTCCTCAACACAAGTATCCTTTGTGCCTTACAGATTAAAACCCTCGCAATTACATATACTTACAATTTCAGCAGCATTTAATTTTGGAAGGCAACCAGAATACATAGAAAGCCACATGTGGTTGCTTTCCTGTACACCAGGATGAGCTATATCTTTACTCAGCAGACTCTTCTAGTATGGGCATTATGATCTGACTCTCTTTATACAAATTGAAGTAAATGCGTCTGCAGTGCAGATCTAAGACAAAAATTCCTCAGCGGTACCCAGGAGTACCCAGGAAGTGTTTTATTTTGTTTTGTTTCATTTTGTTTTGTAATGTGCAAGGTCCATCAGAGTTACATTACTACATTTAAACTATTGCACCCTATCTCAGTCACCTGAACAAAGTTTGTCTTTAATTTCTCTGTAAGGAATGAAATGTCAATCAATTTCAGGGCTATCTTCAATTCATTGAATTGCCCTCAGTATCAGCTGATTTCCTTCCAGTTACTGGACCATGTCTGACACTTCCTAAATATGAACATCCTTTGAAAGAGATAAAAATAATCAAGCAGGTATGTGAGACATGAGATGAGGTGCAATGGGGTGCTGCACCCTACCTCTTAAAGGTCTACTTCATTCCTCAGGAAGACTCTACAGACATGGTTTCAGAAACAGTCCTCAGAAGAGTGATCAAGGTTGCTAATACAGTATTTACCTTTGTCTGGGATCCTTTTAGCTAGCAACCATAATGGGCAGGTAGGACAGCGTTTTCTGGTTAATGCATGGCAGGTATTAGGATCATATTTCCATGAACCCTTAAATCAAACTGAATTTCAGTTATTGCCAGAAAGTGGTGAGTACCTTCAGTATCTAAATCACAGAGTCACAAAAATTTCAGGGATTCACAAAGATTTACCACCCCCTTTGTTCCCCAGCAGAAAGCACACCACCACATCAGGAGGAGTAGAAAGGATTGAAACAATTGAATAGTAATGAGTGAATGCAAATTTACAAATGCAAATGGTAAATTATGAAGAGGTAGAAGAGAGAGTAGAAAATTCAGCTGGCAGATTGTTGTAGCATTACTATATTCTATCTTCTGTATGCTGATGATAGAAAAATATCCTCAATCTTTGTGAAAATACAACTAGTTTACTGAAGACTTAACAAGATGAATGGCAGCTGTCGAACAAAAGGGTTAATTTCAGTTTTAATGAGTTGTTTAAAAATGGGCAGGAACAGGCAGTGGCTGTTGTGACCTTGACTGAAACAGACACACACAATTGTTTACTTATTTCAGGTTTTTCTACTTACAGCTTTATGCCCCTGCCCCAAACACAGACTTATTTACAAGAAATTTTCTGTAGATACATACACCAGTGCATAAATTTCCATAGATATGACAGCACACTATAAGCAATAGGACATGATGCTGAGAGCAGTGAAAGCTGTGGTTTGCTTATGTCTATCTCACCAATATTCTGTGCACTGTAGTAGTTTCAGCTGTCCTGGGCAGCTTGCTGTGGCCTAGCAGTGTTCTTTGCATTCTGTAATCAAGGGGCAATTTTAAAGCAGTTGCTTCATTCAAATGTGGTAAAATTTAAATTGTTCTAGCAGGGAGATCTCTCTGTGTAGGAGTCCTCGCTGAATTGGCACGGTGGGACTAAGTAATTTCGTAAGGGGCTCTGTGGGGCTGTTATTCCCAAGGGTGGCAAAACTGTATCTGTTCCACCACATGCCGTTGTAATTCTGTGATGCCAGAACACTTTGTGATGAGACATACTTGCTGTTTGCAAGACCAAGTCCTTCTCTGGTGTCTTGGTGCCAGTGGCAGGGTGCTTCATGCTGATGGGCAGCAAACTTCATGAAAATGGCAGTGTTGTAAAACCTGCTCCAAAGCAGCTGTGCATCTGAGGATGCTTTGGCATTCTATCTTTATGTTTTACTATAAATGAAGGCAATGGATGAAGGTAATGGTGAGCTAAGACTATAATATATCTGACTGAAAGTGTTTTAGGAATATTAATCCTTGGACAAGACCTAAGTCAAGACCTAAACTTCTGGATCCCATGTTTATTTCTTCTTCCATGGATATGAGCAAAATATCTGTGAAGTAGGTTCTTAAAAATACAAATAGGTATTTGGTGGTTTTCTGGGTAGAAGATAATCTTTCTGTCCTCACAGGTGGAGAGAGGTGTTTCATCCTGTATACAGAACAAGGTATGAAAACAGAGACATTCAAAGCAATACTACCTTCTATTTGTGACCCCTCCTAGACTTTAGGTACTTATCGGAGGTTGTTAAGACTTGTGTATGATCACTGAGGCATAGAATGAGGAGACTATAGAGGTGAAGCCAACTTTATTATAGAGGTCCATAAGGAGTCCTCATCTCTTGGTACAGGAAAGGAGGCCTCAGACCCTACATCAGCTTATTCTTTGCAAAAATATGGGGAACATTGGTAAATAATAGATAATGAATTTTAAGGAAGCTAGCCAGCAAGGATAATGATCCCTCTGTCATATTAAAAGCATAGAAAGCCTAATTACCTAAAGTGAGTATCTACATGACAGCTAGAAATTCAAAACTGAATTGCTTTATTAACCAGCAGGTATCCACATACCTATCAGGTTAACCTATGCTGGTTAACAAAACAGGGAAGGGAAGGAAAATCGCATTTCGCTGAATGTTCAGTTCTGAGTAGGTAAGAGGGTCCTGGTGATTCAAAGCAAAGATGTCTTTTAATATGCCTTTGTCTTTCTGTAGAAACATCATTTATTCCAGCCATCTAGCAGGAAGCAGAAATACTTGATTTAGTATAATTTTAATCTCTTCCTACTTTAGTCACTGCTCTGCACCTTACACAGACTTAGCATTCATCAGCGCTGTTATGAAAACTGAATTATACACCACTTTGTTGAATGGAACTCACCAAAGCAGCTTGCAGCCACGGTTCCTGGTACCTGAACAAGCACCACATTCTTTAGGTTTAGCTTGGAATGGAATTATCGACAATGTGAGGAGCAGTCACTTGTTTTTTCATTAAAATCCATATTTGGCAGTACTGTCAATTTTGAAGGGCGATTCTTTCACAAAGTCAACCAGCTGTTTTAGTCTCTCAATAGAAGCAATAGAAACTACGGAGTGTCTCAATAGAAACAATGAAATTTTTAATTACTGAATTGTCGCATTACAATGTCTGTTATCTCATTTAGGTATTGTGCTGATTCTAACCATCAGATAAGCCAACAACAGCACTATGATTCCTTATATTCATGAGTTTATTTTTCTGGAAACTTCAATATTATTTGGTCACTTGTAGGTGAATGATATTAGCCAAGAGCAAATTTCTGAATTACAGTGAATACTGTTAGGAGAGTTACTTATGTAGAAATGTCTGTACCCCATAATTTTTTAATTCTTCATTTTTATGGACCTGGGTTGCTCTGTTGGTGGACAAGGGAGAGGCAGAGGATGTGGAGAACCAGTATCATGAGACTGGGGTGCTATACTGCTGTTTTTCCTGGGGACCTCAGCAGCAGTGGCAATGGCAGTGGTGGTTGCATGGTGCCTGTAAACTATGAAGTGGATTACTGCACCATAGTGCTTCTGGGTACTTCTGAAATGTGGGCAGCAGTAACAGAAGTGGCTCTTCAGCAGGCAGGAACTTTCTCAGACCCAGGGCTGACATTCAGGATCCAGCTGTGAGCTGGGACACAGAAGCAGAAAGGTGTATCTTCCTGCCACCTGGTGTGAGGTGTCAAAACTTTCTTCCATCTTTGTCACCACACTCACCAAGTCCTGCTGTCTTTCACAGTATGTTTCCTGCTCATGAGCATGGGCTGAGCAGGACTTCATTTTGATGCAGTTTTTCCATGCACTGAATGTGAAGCCAGTGGGCCTCAGTTAGGAATCTGGTTCTAGGTTTCTGTCCCTAAGACCCTCCACTCTTGTAAGACCCCACCTGGAGTATTGTGTCCAGCTCTGGAGTCCTCAGCACAGGGAGGACATGGCCCTATTGGAGAGAGTCCAGAGGAAGACACGAGGATGCTTAGAGGGCTGGAGCACCTCTTCCCTGAGGAAGGGCTGAGAGACTTCGGGTTGTTCATCCTGGGGAAGAGAAAGCTACAGAAACACCCAGCTGTAGCCTACCAGCCCCTGAAGGGAGCCTGTAAGAAAAATGGGGAGAGACTTTCTAGCAGGGCCTGTTGTAATAGAACAAGGGATAATGGTTTTGAACAAAAAGAGGGTAGATTTGGATTACATATTAGAAGGTGGGGGGTTTTACAGTGAGGATGGTGAAACCCTTCAACAGGGTGCCCAGAGAAATTGTGGATGCCCCATCCCTGGAAACCTTCAAGGCCAGGTTGGATGGGGCTCTGAGCAATGTGGTATAGTAGAAGATGTCCCTGCTGGTTGCAGGAACATTCAACTCGAGGGCCTTTTAAAAGTCCCTTAACAGCCCAGACTGTTAGATAATTCTAAGATATGTTCACAGGCCTGAAGACTTTTGGAGCTGTCTGCAAGTCTGTGTAGTCTCAAGTATGCTTTTTCTCAGTGTTTATTGCATAACGTCTTGTTTGCTATGCTCTACTAAGTAAGAAATATTGACATGATGTTAAGGGAAGATATGAAAAGAGACGTTATTGAAGGTGACATTACTTTCAGGAACTGGTAAGCCTGGAGAAGAAGACCAATTTTTTTTTTCTTTTTTTTTTTTTTTTAATTCCATATTAATTTAAAATAGGATGGTTAAATCAGCCCTCAAATAGCTCTCAATGGCAGTTTTTGCTACAATGTGACTGGCAAGATGGTTTAAATGAATACTTCTGTTCTAAGAAAAGAAGATGACATACTTAACCAAGAACCAGAAGTTCCTTGTTCACTTGTAGGTGATATTTTTAACTGAGGATTTTCCAAATTCTGCAAAGAATTATTGTTACACATCTTTATGAGTAACTCCTGCATGTCCAAAGTATAAGCAGAACTTTGTAAGATAGGAAAAATAAAATGGTGTGCTTATATTGCATTTATTGTTACAATTTATCTGATTTTATGATTATTTTATTTCCTGGGTCTTCTAAGTTTTCACTTGTAATTCATGAACTCAATTTGCAAATGAAAAGTTTTCAGTTATCTAATATTACTGTTTGAATGCTCATTCCTATATACAGATGTTAGTAAAATAGTTAAGCAAACAATGTAGATGTAAAGTAAAATTGTTTCATGGTAAAATAATTTTGCTATAATATGAAACAGTGCTTCATGTGATTTTCCAATTTATATTCATTACCTGTACTAGATTTATGCAAATAATAAACTGGGTACTCCTTTGAAACATTGGCCATAAAATACTCTTCTAATAGTAAGATTACAATCTGTTTTACTAGATAGCAGGCTGCAATAATACAGTTGGTTAGAGCTTGACTGCTTTTATAAATTACGTACTCAACTAAATATTTTAATGTCTTTATATAAAACTAATTCTAAGCAGTTGTGGAAGTATTTAATTTTTAAAGATTTATTTATTATTTATTTTAATTAAGTGTTCTTTGGGATATGTTAACAATGTTTAAAAATAAATAAAATTGAAAAGGTGACTTTAAAATGGTAATACAGCAGACCCACAATAATCCACATATTTCTAATTCACGCAAAAATTGTCGGTGTCTCCCCTGCTCTCAGGAAAAAAGGAGAAAGACTTTCTCAGGAGAGACTTCATGTCAGGTTTCTGTAGCCAGGATTGCTTTTTACCATGTCTTTGTAAAAAGCCATTGCTTTTTACAATGTCTGTTTCATACAGGTAGTGCATTCTGACATGTTACCATAAATAATTGCTGAACAGCATGTAATTCCTTGTGCCAGTACTCACTGTGGCACCTATGGAGGTACTGAGCTACAGTTCCCTACAGGGCTCCCCATTACCAGCTCTGATGTAGCACTGGTTCATGTATTCTTCCAGAAATGCGAAATCCCATTTTTGCTAGCAACTGAAATAATTTTTGAGTATCCACATGAAAGGATCTCTCCCTATTCTGCTCAGTTTTTTTTAGCTCCCTGGCATTGCAGAAAAACCACAGAATCGTAGAATGGTTTGGTTTGGAAGGGAACTTAAAAGATCATGTCATTCCAAGCCCTCTGACCTGGACAAGGATGCCACTTGCTCACTCACTCAGGTTGCTCAGGGCCTGATCCAGCCTGGCCTTGAACACCACCAGGGTGGGGCACCCACCATTTCTCTGGCCAACTTGTTCCAGTGTCTCACTGCCCTGTTAGTAAATTATTTCTTCCTAACATATTATCAAAATGTCTCCTTTTTTAGTTTAAAACCATTGCCCCGTGTCCTATTGCTTCCAGCCTGTGTAAAAAGTCCCTCTTCCTGTTTTTTATGAAATCTAGAAGTTTATAAAGTATTGATGCTATTGATGTTAAAACAACAGGAGGGGAAATTATTTCCAATGTGACTAAGTTGTGCCTGTGCAGTATCAGATAGTGCTTGGAAGTGTGAAATACACTCCCTCTAGCCAACCCCCCAGCTCTCGCTAGCTCAGTTGTGCAGGGGTTTTAGGGAAATATATTTCATAGAGACAGAATAAAGATTTCAAAAGAGTGGCTCTCACCCCAGCTTCAGTCCAAGCTTTATTCTCGATGTGATGTTCCAGGAGCCTGAGAAGAGAGAGACTGAACAGGAAGAGATGGGGGTTTATCTAGTTTTTGGGCCAAGGAAAGATATTGGCCGGGAGTAGGTATGATAGGGGAGAAGGGTTAAACTACATGACACAGGCTTCAGCGGGACTCTGAGGGGAAAAACCATTCCTCAGAGGAACACCAACAGAAGTGGTTGTATTTTATATCACTTCATGCATTCTTGCATTCAGATGCAATAATGTGCATCAGTTTTTATTAGCACATTTTATATCCTCTTTTTTAAAATAACACTAATGAATTGTTTGTTCCAGTGATGCAACATTCTAGGGTTTAATAATATTTGGAGTGATACTGTGTCAGCAAAATGTCTTTGCTTGATCCCATGGGAGGTCCTAGGGGAAGGGCACAGAGCAGGCGTAGTCAGAAAGCTGTTGCACAATGGCTAATTTAAGTTGTATCTGAAGCTCTTTGTAAAAGTCATGAAATATAAATCAGGCTCTCTCACCAGACCTTGAAAAAGAAAAACAGGCATTTTAAACCATTATTTTTCTAAAGACACATTCATGGGGCATAATTTCTGATGTGGTGATTTAATTCCTTCCTTTTCTTTGCTCCAGAGACATAACTATTCACTGCTACAATCTATTCTAGCATTTTTTTCCTCCATCTCTGTAATAGTTTTAATATACATGCTTTTGGAAATTTTGAAAGATTACAGCAAAGGTGACAGTTTTCTTAAAGTCCATGTCTTTGTCTTAGCCAAAAACTTACTGCGATGCCATATGATCACATTGCAATACTATTGCTGGCAGAAGAGTGTACGGGCAGAAGTAGTGAAAGAAGTAGATTGGTTGTGTATTTTTCCCAGGACTATATATGTAAGATTTTTAAACAGAGATTTAGCTGCTAGTTTTGCTTAAAGTAATTTTCAGTCAAAGATTAAAAAGAAATCTATTATACATTGAAATAACTCTGTAGGAATGCTGTGAAAAGTGAGTAGATGCCATCATCATAAACCTTTTTTGCAGTAACTCCCTCTTTAAAAGACAGCCAAATAAAAAAATTAGAAAAAGAAGGGGATAAACACTGATACACGGTGAAGCCTTGCAGCAAGTTATCTCTGGGCTGCAGGGATTGAACTTTTGCCCCCTTGTGAAGAGGGGAGGAATTGAAAAAGGAGGGAATGGGAAAGGAAAATTTTACTCATAGTTAATGATTTTAGTGATAGAATTTAACCCTTACTTTTTTTTTTGCCTGAGCGATAAAACCTAAAAGAGCAGCCTCTGAAGAAGTGGACTGGGACAGAAGAACATCGGCTACTGGAAAAAGGAATATTCTCTTCTGGAATGTCATATCAGATGTGCAGTTTTTCTCAAAAATGCATCTTCTTGAACTTTCGTTGATCCCATTTCTAAAGGTTTAAATTTCTGCCTTATCTGCCGAAGTTTTAGGGAAAAGTGAAGGAGGTTTTTTGGGAGAGGTGACAGAGATTGGAAGGTTTCTGAGTCAGTTTCCTTGCCTGTCTACTCCTTAAATCAATAGCATCCATGGATTAGACTGCAGAAGTGTTAATGAAGGATTTTAACAGTTTACCTGCTGTGCAAGGCAAAAGGGCGCAATGGCTTTAAGGTGTCTTCAGCCAGCCAGGCTCCTTAAGGAGCCTGAGCTTTTGTAGTTTTCAGTGTCATCTGGTTTCCATGGTTTGATGCCTGCCAGACCCCAGTGGTATGACTCAGAACAGTGCACTTAATGCTTGCTTTAAAATAAGAAATCGAGGTTGGGGCTGGTGGTGGGGTTTTTAAACGGGATAAAATAATATCTTAATATCTTCTAGTACTGTTTTAAGGTACATTTCTCAGCATCACTTGGACTTAAATCTACACACCCAAGCATTAGGTGCTTGCATGCTTTAGCAGTAGTGGTTTTGACGTTTCTTAAAATTAGATAAAACTAAGTCATTAGAATTAAATGGGGGTTTATGAGTTGGGGTTTTTGGCTTTGCTATTTCTTTTTAAAACCATAGACATCAGTGTACCACTGCCTGTGTATTATGCCAGGAATAATGGGTTGCTACATGAGGCTTTCAGCTGAAGGGTTACCTAAATATTCTCTTGTTCAAATAAGAGTATTCAAGGCAGTTGAATACTCTTGTTGTGCAGTGTTTTATTTCTTATTTGTATTTGAAGGTCATTATTTCATATGAAAGCATATCTTATCAGTATGGCCACTTTGCATTCAAATGAATAATTGCATTCTTTTTAATATCATACCAATTAAATTTCTTTATAAAACCCAAATTAAATAACCTGGTTTTATATTGAAGCATTTGAGTAATATTTATTTGGACTTCCTATCATAATTTTTAGTTTGGCCTTGTGGGTTTATTTCACAAAATGTACTATGTGGATTTCTCATTTGAACACAAAATTCAAAGTACACTGTCAAAATTTAAACTTTTAAGTAAATCGCATTTATCTTTTAATTTTTGTTGTGACTCTTTAAGATTTTATCAATATGGCCAAGTGTTTTAGAGGATATATGTTGTGATAAATTAAATGTAATATTGGATTTATACACTCAACTTAGTCAACCAAATGATTTCCAAGGAAATTATTGCTGTTGCCACATATATACATATGTTCATATGTACTGCCCTTAATTTTAAGTGCTAGTATAACACAATAAAGATGGCCTTTTACAATTGCTAGGATGAAAGGATTTAAAAGGTAATATGAGTATAGTCCCCTGCTGATTTCTTGAAATAGTTTTTATCTTCCATGGCTTAAGCACAAAATATCTCATCTTGGTGGACATGAAATTCCATATAATCTTGAATTAATGCTGATTGTCACTTCACATCTAGTTCTAGTGTGCTCATGGTACTTCTGACTATAGTAAAAACCTAAGGAGCTTTTTGTTTCAAAATTGTTGTTTAGTGTGCACAGAGAAAGCAATTATATAAACCTTCTTGCTCTTCCATCACAAAAATCAACAGATTTCTCCAAGTCACACATAAGCATCACTGAGATTCAAAAATGTACTCGCTTCCTGTCACTGAGATATATTTTTGTAGATGACAACAAAAGTTTCTAAAATAGCCTTTCTGTCCAGAGTTCCTTCCAGGGAATAATTTATCCCAGTTTTCCAATCTTCTTTTCCCCATTACCATACTTTAAGTGGGGAACAGTGGAAAGATCCCATCCTACCAGGAGTCTGCAGAAGCCTAACAACTGTTGAAGTGATGAATCACCAGTGAATTGTGTTGACTAGAAGACAACTCACAAAAAGTAGGTTTTTCTTGTTAAAATAAAATGTAATAATAATAACAGCAAAAAAGAACAACAACAGTAACAACCACCAAATCAAAACCACAATTTCTGCTTCATTCAAAATGTAGTGTTTTGGAGGCTGGAGGCGGAGTGCATTCTTACATGTTTTGAATTTGCTGCTATGTATATCAGCTGTTAAAATTAAGGAGAATTCTGTTACTTGCATATCACCAAGTAGATTAAATGCTCTTTTGATAAATCCTAGTGAAATTCAAACTCCTCCTGGTTTTTCATCAGGATGTGCTGCAAGTATTCATTACCAAACCTGACAACACAGCATGGGCGTGGACTTATTTGTCCTGGTGCTTGTTATAAGAGGCAATTATTTTATGCTGTCCTTTGTATACACTTCTCAAAGCTACAGGAAAAAGGTGGGAGCTCAGAATTTGACCATTCTCATATGCCTTATTTCAATGTTAATTGTTTCTATGACCAGCTTATAACCTTTTGTTCTGTCCTTGTTTCACTGGTACATTTTGAAAATGCCTTTGTGTTCTCATTCTCCCATTTTTCCTATATAGAGAAATAAAGCTTTGAGGTCTCCTCTTTTCTCCCGTTCACTGGCACCCTTCCCAGCACACGTCCTAGTCAGAACCCATATTTCCTTTTGGCATATGACTAGAGCTGTTCACCATCTTGCAGTTGAGCCTTTGTCAGTGCCTTTTGAAGGGCTGCCAGTCTCTACTGGAAACACTTGTGTTGGCACATCCTAGCATTTAGCTTTTCCACAGTGAAAATGTACATTGGTCATCATCAACCTGTGACAGAATATGACCTTTCTCCTTTTCTGTAGTCTCTTACTGATAGTTCCTTGCAATGGTTATGTTGCTATTTAATGAACTGTGATTCCCTAGGTTTTGATCAGTTCTGCCTAATTGAGGTAATGGAATGTTTTTATAAAACCCTTTCTCTATATGGGCATAATTGTAGAGAATATCCAAAATATGCAATCTGTCATTTACTTATCAATGTAATTTCAGTCATTTTCACTATTAACTTATTATAGGTGAATTCCAAAATTAGATGGTAATCTTTTTTTTAACAGCAAGCTGCTGAACCCAATGAAGTTCTTCTGTGCACCAAAACATTAGAAACCATGGTAAAAGAATCCATTATACTTTTGCTGAATTTTATCAATGCTTAAAAAATACAAGACTACTGAGTTTACAGATTTGATTAGAATCAGGTTTGGCTTCATCAGTACTGAAAGGCATAAAAATGCTTAGGCAGTCAGATGGGAACAGTGTATCTTGATTTGCAGCTTTCTGTCCCAGTAAGAGGACAGACAGCATGAACAGACTTTTTCTTCCATTTTCTCCTCATAGGTCTTGTTGCTCCTGTGTATTTTGTAACCAATGTATACCTTTTATAAGGTTGTAAATTAGGTTCTGTGAAATTATCAAAAGCTTTACAAATAATAAAAAAGTTGAACTGATCTCTTAACTGATACACTCTTTTTCTCAGTGTCACAAAACAATTCAAAGGAAAAGCAGCAATATCTGATTATAACCGAGTCTTTCAGGGCAACATTCAGTCTCTTTTTTTGACCTTTTCCTGTCTGTTGGGGAACATTTGCTCTGTTTTCATCAAACAAGGACAGACTTTAGTCAGTGTTGTCAGCCTTATCTCACAGCAAGAGCCATATTATAACACATGCAGGGAAGGACATGGACTGATTTCCAGCACATCATTAGTACAAAGGACTCATCAAATAACTGATACTACCAAATGCACTGCTTAACCTTCAGCATTCTTCGTGAAGTCCGACAAACCAGAAAATTATAAAAGACAGTTTTATCTGAAAAAGGCTGTAACATTGTTTTGGGAGAATGAATAAAATATGTACTCAAAGAAACCAAAACAAAAATAAAGAACCTTCCAGTTTTGAGTTTTCTTAGCTTGAAATCAGTAAGCAAAGCCAAAGAAACACTCAAACAATTGGAAGATACACTATTATCTTGCTTTTGGAAGACAGTTGTTTGCCAGGGAAAGCTAGAGCTTCTCTTGGAATGGAGAATATGAACCCCCTTCCCTCCAAATTTTTATAATTTTGCAATTAGGGGCTTTTAGGCAAAGAGATTGGGAATAGGAGTAACAGTTCTTTACTAAGAATATTTAAAAATAATAATAAAAAAAAGGCGCAAACATAGTAGTACAAAAAGAACAAAACAACCCCCACAAAAAACAAATAAGTAAGCAAACAAAAATCCTAGAAAAACCCCTGACAGAGTCAGGGATATGACCTGGCACCTTGTTGGTCAGGGTGTTGGAAACACTCCAGATAAGTCCTCCTGGAGTAACAGATGTGGTTCCGTGGAGTAGAGATGGACCTGTAGAAAGTCCAGTGGTGACAAGATGGGTCCAGTCTTCCTCCAGGATTCCAGTGGAAAACCCAGATACCTTGTGTCCTTCAGTCCCAGTTTTTATCTAGCTAGGAACAGTTGGCTCCTCCCCCACTGTGTGGAGCATCTCACAATGAAACAATGGAATGTGCCATGTCATTGGTGGGCCCTAATGGCCCATTATCAGAAGATGTCCCCCTGGAGGATGGAGGGGTGGTGAAAGAGATAAGAAACACTGCCCCACCTGGTTTTAATGGCTGGGCCATTATCAGAAGGCATCCGCCCCCCTCCCCACTGGAGTTACAAGAGAAGGAAAAAACATCTCCCAAAAAACAGCTTTCAACAGATGAAACAGAATACAAATTTTTAGATTACATAATCCAAGACAACTATGCATACACCTGTGAATATAGTAATTTGTGCAGAGCAAGAAACATCTGTGACAATGCGCATACATTTTAGTAATTGAAAAATATATATAGACTTCTGGAAAATGTGAAAAGAATGTTTTACACATTTATTTCACCACTCTTCTCATTCTGCTTACATTGATTTGGTCCTTGCTTATAATAGGCTAACATGTTGGTACATGCTTACTGCAGGTCTGACTTATGTTACAGTATTGAAAGGAATGTTTGTTTTGCAATTTTCTTAACATGAAAAATAAATAGTTAATAACATGAAAATGTTTCTAAGATGCTTTGAATCTCTTTTCAAATTTATATATGCATTGCAATAATAAAAAGCATTCTGAGCATCACACAGAAATAGTAGCTCTTCAAATGTTTGTTTTCACCACTGACCAAAATAACATTGCCCAAGATTCATGGGATTCGACTAGGAGCAGATGGAATTAGAAATATCAATTAACAAGGGACTAGTAAAGATGCTGGATGATTAAACCAAATATTTACCTCATTCTTTGAATTTTTTATGTGTGATTGGCAAAGCTCTTTGCAAAAAGTCCGTATTATTATCTTAAATTTGCGGATGGGGAAAAAACCAGCAACACAGTACATCAAAGGGGGTAAGCCCTTTGCTGACAGTAAGTAGTGCTGGTTTATAGAAATTTAAAACTCTGTATTTTGTTCTAAATGTGCAGCGATGGTGCAACTCTCTAGAAGGAAAATCATCCCAGAGAAGACACTTTTAGCTGTTTGCAGGTTACTCTCATTCTTGTAATATTTTCTGTGGCTAATAAAAAAGCTGTGTATTGACTAAGGACCTTCTTCACAAAGGTTCCTAAGCACACATTTTAGTGGTATCAAAGATACAGTTAATAAGATTTTCAGTTTCAAAGTAGGCTCTCAGTTTCCAGCATTTGGAGCAAGTGTTCTGCGGGGCTGCAGAGCCTGCCCACGGGAAACAGAATTTGTCAGTCATAGGGAGAAGGCAGATTTGGCTTTAGGGTTCAACTAACATTGTATTTCCTCAATGTTTTATTGTATTCTGTTAGATATATCACAATAAGCCCATGTAAATATCTCTGTTCTCTCCTCCGCCTCTGCTAGGACTGCCAAGGTCATCCAAGTCTTACCTGTCTTAATAAACAATAAAGCTCTCAATAAAGCCAGGATTCTCCCACTTTAGGTCACCATTGTCCTGGCAAGACTAGAAAAAATGGCTAGAGAATATTCTTAAATCTTCCATTTGGCAAAGACGAGCTTTGATCAGCTTCTGCCTTAGAGGAGTATAACCATATTGTCTTGCATAATAATGCTCATCATTGAATCAACACTGTTTTTCATTTTGTATTTTAATGAATTAAATAAATCCATATACAAATTCTACATAGGTGCCTACTTAGATACTTTCAAACTGTAAAATGAAAGCTTTCATTAGCTTGTATGCCTATTTTCTGCCCTCAGAATTGTAGGAATTCTGTCTCTGCTTTTGCTTATAAAGGTTGAGAAGTGATAGGACGTACAAGATACAGCAGCAGTAACTAGTGCTGTGTGGATCTCTTCCAGCATTTAAACCAAGAATTTAACCACAGTGCAAAAATGTAATTCCATTTTCTTCCTAGAAACAGGAAAACAAGATCTAAATCCAGGTCAAGAAGTTGACACCTTCTTTGTTGGATTTCACCTTTCTTGCTAGCTCTTCCTTATTGTGCATAATGGAGACCATTTACCTGCCCAAAATGAAGGAAATTCTAAAATGCAAACCTACAAAGTGCTGTTGCTGCAGTCCTTGCAGCCGCTGTAGGGCTTTGTCTGATTGCTTCCTCAGCTAACAAAACTGTTACTCTGCCTTCACTTGTAAACAGCTTTGATCAAAATATAGGACTGGCAGGAGAGTACCCCCTTTTTAAAGAAAATGTTAGTAAGATACGGTGTACTGAGCTGAATTCTATCGTGGGAAATCTGAGGCTGCTTCACTGAGGTGAATGAAGTTCCTCTGGTGCACAGTTGTCTGGCATTTAAGTAAACTTGTGAATTAACATTGTTTAAATAAAAATCTGGGTATATTGAGGAGAAGAGACCTTTCTTATTATCTCCCACTAGACCAGAAATGTAGATACATAAGGTTATAAGAAATGAATATTCTCACACAGTGTGGGAGTAATTTTTTGTCTTTAAAAAAGTATGTGAAAGAGTTTTGAGGCTTTTAAGAGAAAATTGCTGTACTACCTACAGACTGCTAGGACGCTTAGGAGATGCCTAGGGATAAATACATTCATGTTATAATGGAAGAAAGGAAAGCAAGGTCTTGTTCCCTCCCACCTGCCAGGCAAAGTTATGCCCCAGCTCTGTCCCAGCAAATCTCAGGGAGGAAGGAGATGTCACAAATTTGTCCGGTCAAATGCCAGATCCTGATTATCCTTTCCATTTGCATAAGGGACAGCACAGCTGATCTAAGCTGACTGTAAAGCACCTCTAGTAATAGTGATTTGGATAGCCTAAGGATCTTATATTTAAATGTGACTTAAATCCACTACTAAATTTATTCCATTTGAAGGAAAGGTATTTGTGCAAAATTACTTATAACTTATCTAACTTGTCCAACGGAGCAAAATCCACATACAGATGCAAGTGAGATTTCATCATTGTTCCTGTGATCCCTTCAAAGGACTGTAGAAACAGTTTGCAGTTTTCTTCACTAACCCTGCTATTCCAGTGCTCATATCTGTGTGCAAGAAGCAGCAGATCAGTGTTTGCCCCAAATCCACAGAGGACTACCCTTGTTCTCATTTCAGTGGTTTATCGTCAACTGCAGTAAAAGAGCCTTAGCAAAATTTCTGATATGCTGGTCTAATCTGGTAATCTACAAAGGCATTCATTGTATTTGGATATAGGAGGGGACACAACAAGGAGAGTTATGTGACTTCTGCCTTTGGTTGGGTGTAGCTGTATCAGGGATTCTATGAGAATCAGTACACAGCAGGAAAGAAACCTCATTAGTCACAGTGTGGATGTGGGCTTCCACTGACATTTGGCTTAGTCTTCATGGGACTTATATAAAAGTCTTTTAATAGTGAAATATTGGAAGGAGCAATTCATGTTATCCAGAAAAAGATTCAGTATGAGGAACACTGTAAGATAGATGTAGAATACCTACAAGCCACTTGACAAATGAGGGAAATTCAGGTGAAACACAGCAGCCATGTGGCAACATACTACAACAGTGTGTGACAATGTAAATAAAACTAAAGCAAACTGTCACACTCTTCTACAAATATTTAATATAGACCAAATAGCCCTGGTTTTCTCAAGAGGTTTCTTAGCCTCTCCCTGTCTCAAATTATTGCGTTGTTTTAGTGTGTAGCTGGTTTTCAGAGAGGAATAAAGGGATTTTCTTTGATAGACAGAGAGAACTAAAGGCTTTAAAGTCAGTAGAAGTTTAACTTCAGGAGCAGGCTTAGTGGTTGTCAGTCCACTCTTTCAAAAAATGCTTTATAAAATAAACACAATCATTACATTACTTACATAAGACTTAAAGAAAACTACTGAAATTTCAATGTTACGGTCTCTTCTCCTGCAAGCTCTCTGACTGAACAAATTAAAGGCTTGGTGTTGGGATATAGGTACTTTATTTTACCTTGCACTGTAAAAATATTTTTTATTAATTTTGTGTCATTGAAACCAAACCTGGAGTACCTATATCTGAAAGATACGAAAAACATCTAATAGTGCATTTAACAAGTGTTTATACTATATTTTCTAGAAATCCAATCTCACCATGCTCAGTTTTTCTGAATACTGCTCAAATGTGAGAATGGTGAGCACTATTTAGTGACAATAAAAATGATAAATATGGTCAAGGGATTATTTTTGTGTCTGCTCAGTTCATCCTTCAAACAAACCATCTGAACCACTAGTCTTTGTCATCTAAGACTTTCTGACGCATACAGTCATTTGACATGGTGTGTTGTTACAACATCAGCTGGCATGAAAAAGTAAAGAGGAAAAATTATAAAATCAGCATTACTTGAGAAGATCAGCCATGGCCTGCTGTTGGAGTCAGGCAAAAGATGACTCGACTGCAGGTTCTGTTTATTGCTGCAGTACCCACGTCTAATATAATAGTTACATTTTACCATGGGAATAGACTCATCTTTTTATTTCCAGTCATAATCAGTATAGTACTGTTTGGTCGGCTCACCTGTAAAGCCTTTCTAATTGTTATTTTTGGGTTATAATTGCACATGGTCTTGGAAGTTAAACTTTCTCAGAGCTGGGAAAGGATCGGCAGTTAAAATAGAAGAAAATGTAAAGAAATATTTTGCCAAAATGGGGACTTTGCATTTAAGTGAGAAACAAAATGTAATTTTACAGAATGGCTTCATTTTAACCACATTTACTAAAAGGACAAAAGAATGGCATTTCTGTGACCCTGGAATAGTAAAGTTTTGGAGATGAGAAATACCAAACGTATTTCTGCCATGAATGCTGAAGAAATTAATGAATGGCGTTGCAGTGATGAATGCATTACCATTTTTCCTGTCATTTGATTAAGATTATTTTGAGATGTGTGTATAAAATCTCATGTCTGGAATACAATTTCACATTTATAAAACCAGTGCTGTAAACCATTTTCATTCAGGGGCATGAAAGTTAGGTTTTCAACATAAATTAATAGACTGCCATTGAGGGTAGCAAAGGTTCACCTATTTGCTTATGGCAGAAAGGCTAGGATTATTGCTTGTGATGTTAGCACGTAACACAATAAAAACTATAAGAAATGTATTCTGAGCTAACTATACCTCTGTGGTTGGCCCTACTTGAGGTACGAGAAGGAGACAAAGGCTGAGGACATTAACACTTTGCTGAGTTAAAACAAGATATCTAGGACGCAAAATGGCAATCTCCAAAGAACATTAGCTAAAAAGTTCCTTTTAATTTAGTTTTGTTGAACTTGCCTGTTATGATGAACACAGAATTTTGTATTTAAGCAAATTCTAAATGAAAGTGAGAAGAATGAAAAGGAAACCATTGATTGTGGAGAACATCCAGAAAAGAGTGTGGAGCAGTAGTCACAAGTAGTAAGTAGAGCAGAGATAGTCATGGGAGTAGTGTGTCTGATGCATTTTGCAGCAGGTGAAATAGTGCAAACAAGTAAAAATATAAATAGGCTAAAGAAAGCAGTGTATTTTATCCTTTATGTTAATGAATGAAAAATCATTTTAACAGAGAAGGCATTTTCAAATATTTAAAGCGTGACACCGATATAACATTGTAAGAATGGAAGAAGTTTCTGGGATTTATATTTTTTTATAACAGAAGCAGAAACATGGAAAATTGTCTTACAGAGAATGATTTCTTCAGCCTTCTTTTTATCACTACGGATGCTTCATGCTGAGCATTTAGATTGGAGGCAGATCAAAATGCAGATGCTTTATTTGGTTACCTTAATAGCTTAATAGGCTTTATGGATTATTAGTCTCACAAGCCTTTTTGAGCTTATAAAATCCTAATGTATTTGCTATTAGAAATTACAAGCTCAGTCCCAAAATTCATACTTGTATGAGCCCCTTGGTGGGTTGCCTGATCTTTAAGGATCTGCAAGACGGCCATTATGTGCTTACAGAAATATTGCAGAAGACAGGAAGTGCAAGAAGTTCCCAAGGGGAGCCTATAAAACTATCTTACTCCACTCCACTCGATCCTTTACCATAGATTTTTGCTCCATTTGCGTTTGTGCTACCCAAAAAAACAAATGGATTTTTGTGGTAGATGTTAATCAAAACTGTGTTTATTTAAAAACTGTGGGTTTTGGTGACACTGATAAGGAAGAGGAGTCATTACCTAGAGTAGGAATATCAGGCTACAAAGTCTGTTCAATTGCATTTGAATTCTGAAATCAAACTCTTCACATGCAGACACAAATCTACTCTATAATACATCTTCCCTAGTTTGCCATGCTTTTATCCCTGGCTTTCCCAGGGATAAAGTTAAAATGCTGTTTTCCCCTGAACTGCTGGATGACCTTCCATTTGTGTATTCTAGCCTTGCTTTTTGTTTTACTTTATGATGTTGATTTTTTAATACTAGACAGAGTCTCCTTGACCTTGAAGTTGATATTAAGTCCCTCTATGTTGTTATTGATGCTCATGAGAGTTTTGCCACATGACTACACTTCTGGCTGGACCTACTACAGCAATAGCCTTAAAACATCTTGGAGTGGAGTTACTTGCAAAGGTGTAATGAAGACTTATGAAAACGAGTTATGAAACTTGATGATTCTTCAGTGTTCAGGATTCTCTAGTTGACTGGCTGCTTTTTCTGTTTAACATTGACAGACAGCTGTTTGTTCCTTCGATATTTTTGTAGGCTTTTTTCCCATATGTTTCTTTCATTCAGTGGTGTAGTTCAGGGCGGAGAGGATGACCAGCTATTGCTGCAGTATGTTCTGACTCATGTAGCATAAATGTGTACATTTGTACATTTTAGGGTGAACCAACAGGGGTCATAATTGCATCTCACCATGACCCTTACTCAGAACATTCAGCAGACAAATTCACTGCCAGCAGAGTACTTCTGTCAATCTTTTGTGAAGAAGTGAGGTTTGCACTGCATTCCATTTTCCATCCAGATATTTAAAGTTTTATAGCATATTTATGACCACAGCAAAGGTAATATGTAACTTTTAGTCCTAAGATCAGTGACACACCTTGCAGAAAATATGGCAGTTTTACAGAAAAAGACAAGACAATGAATATGTTAGTGTTATAAAACTTAAAAATGAAAAAGAAAGAAATAAATAAGATTGATTCAGAAAATGTTGAGGAAAAAACAACAACAACAACAAAAACAAACCCACAATTAACTGGTCCTTCTTCTGAGCATATCAGACTGAAGACTAAAACAGAACAAGACTAAGAATCCTGAATAAAGCCTTTTCTGCAGGAGTTTCTGAAACCTTTTTCATTAAGCATGTAGAATGGGATTATTTCTGTTTAAGACCCTAAAATTGTAATTTTCTTCAAAAAACTTTAAAAAGGCATAAGAAAAGTTTGTGGGTTTTTTTGTGGTTTTTTTTTTTTTTGTTCATGTGTGAGAGCGAGTCATGTACTACTGAAAGCTGAAGTTTCCTTTAGAAGAACCTAAGAAACTAAGGAAAAGCAGCTATGAAGAAGTCAATACCTTTTACCCGGTTCCTTTTAAGGAACCATTGGTCTGGCTGCAGTCATTGCTGAAAAGTTTTGCTGATACCTTGGGGGAGATAAATACAAAAATACGGGATATAATATATAAGAAGGTTTGCTTCTCGTTGTAGGCTAGCTCTTGCATATTGCCACACTACCATGCTCAGCCCTTTAATGCAGAAATGAAGCTTGCTTGCTTTAACTTGTTTAGTCCTAATAAGTGGTTTATGCCCATCTATGTTTACAAGGTTATCCTCACAAGGATAAAGCAGCAAAAATAGCATTTTATGAATTAAACTGGGATTCACATTCATAGTTTCTGAAATCAGAAGAATTTGTAGGTATTACACAGTAGGCATGACTGAGTAAGCAATAAATAAGGCAAATTCAGAGGAAAAAAATTACCTAGAAGAAGAAATTACCTTTTATTTCACCAGGAGAAGGCAGTCTGTAAGGTTTAGATCACAGAGCAAGATTTCTCTTCAGCTAATGAAAGAAGGGAACAAATAAATTAAGAAAACCTAATGTATTTTTTTCTACAAAAGTCAGACATGCAGACATCACAATAAACTGTGAGGTTCTAGATGACAATAACAAAGTGCAGAAATTATTCTAATTCCCCTTTCTGTAGAGGGCTACACATTTTGAGAGAAGAAAAGTCTGAAATAATTAAAGAAGTTAGTCCTCCAGTTATCCATTGGAAGAATTACATGAAAATTGATAATAAAAGACTTGCTGCAAAGACTTTAGATCACTCTATTTCAATTAAATGGCAAGCAGGGTATGATTATAGGAAATTCATAGTGCGGTGATGCTAGTGAAAAAAACCTTTTCTTTCTGAATACATTTTATGTAAGTAGAATCCACGCTGCCACATCAGATTTTTACGACTGTGTGCAATGACTTCTTTTTTGCAGAACTTATGATGAAAGTGATTAGGTTTTGTTTGTTTGGAGCATTTCTACTTCTGGCTCTGTTGGTGTTCTGATATACTTAATTATCTTTAGCTGTAAGATATGCAGTATCTTTCTTATTAGGTTTTCACAGTACCTTCACAGGGGACACACAAAGGCCCCTTTGTTGGATATTCTTGCATGGTCCAGGAAGGCATAATGATAATTCACTTGTGCCAAAAATATTTCATGATTGCTATGGTTTTTGTAGAAAAAGATACAATCATAGATCTCAGGATTAGTCTTCCTTGGGAAGTGATGGTTGGAAAGATTTAGCCAACAGGTCTGCATTTCTCTGGAAGATTTCTGTCCTGTGTTTCTGAGAGATAAATAACATCAATCAGTGCCTTTCTCCCAAAATTTCAGCCTGTCCCTGTGTCTGTGATTGCTTCTCAGGAAGAAAAGAACCACTTTATAGACAAAAAATATAGGCAGTCACTTGATCTTCTATTTAATAAGATAGGTAATATAAAAGCACCACTGGTTCTGTGGGTAGCATATTTTCTTCAGGCACACAAAAATTTGTACTTTCTATATCTTTGCAGAACTTCTATCTGTTTTAGTTTTCCATCTTTTGCCTTGTTTTCATCTAAGATACCATGTTATTTTATGTGGCCTAAACCAAAGAATGAGTTCTTCTGTATTATACACAATTGCAAATTAAGCTCGTATAGTTGTGTTAGCCAATTTATTTTCAATTGACCAAAACATCAGTTCTGTATTGGCTTTTAGGTCCAAAGTCTTTGGTGAAATGACCAATCCACCTCCATGCAAATCTGTGTCCTGCTATTCTCTAGCTGTGCCCAAAAGATTGCTAGGGATTGGAAGTGCTGTGATAGACTCTGTTAGTACAACAAAATCTGTAATCACCTGGGTCAATTCTTCAGTCCTTTTTTCACAGATGGCATTACTAATCCAGCACACAGGAGCAGCTCTTGTTTATACCAAACCTGAACAAGCCTTCAACTAGAAATGAGACACAAAAGTGTTGGAATCCTGTTATAGTTCCTGATTTGCCATCCTTTAATGAGCTCAGAGAGTAGTTTATAATGTTGTCCTTACTTGCCTGTGACTCTGACTGTGCTAGGCCAGGAGTGAAAGCAGTGAGTGCTGTGGCACGTGGCTGGGCCACAGCGTGACTGCTGGTGGTGTGTGAAGCTGCTCAATGCTGCGGTTGGGAGGCATTCCTTTATCAGGGAGAAACACTAGCAAAACTCATCATAATTTACTATAGCCTTAGGAAAGCAGTTTTAATCGTGTATTGTTTTTTTCAACAGCCATTACTGTGAGAGATGACTAGCATAGGTAGGATATGAAGTGACTTAAATGCTTTTTGCAGAAATACTGAGACAATTGGTCTTGTTGGAGCAGTTGAACTCTCCAGATCATCAATGCAGTCTGATCTGGCTTATCAGGGTAAACTCTATCCTCAGCCCTCAGTTTTCCCAGCTCTCAGTGTTGTGTGTCAGATACTTGTGACTTTACACCAAAGTCTTCAAATTTTTGCATTCAGCTGTTTGCTGGGAGAGGCTCCAGGCTGAGCTGACAAAATCCCGACAATCTGCAGGGTGAGAGGAGAGCCTGACTGTATGACTTAAAAAGCCCTTGTCAGGAAAGGTCTGGGGAAAGGTGTGAAATAGGAGCATATCCTACAGGTAAACTTTATTATAATCATAATATAACCATAATTTGCATTGCAAAATGTGTCTATTTTCCCTGTATTTTTGCTTTATATCTGGCAAACTATGAGATGGACACCTTCTTTCAGCATGCTGTGGAATAAATATCACCTCTTTTCCTGCAGGTACAATCAGATCTTGCTCTCAAATAATTTAGTTTTATGCTAATGCCATGAAATTAATTCCAGGTGATTTGAAATCAGACTTTGAGTCAGTATTTTTTGTCGGTTTCATCTGGTGGGCATATGGCAGTGTCCCCTGTACTTGTTATTTTTTAATTAAGATCATGAGTTTACCTGATCTCAATTTTTGTCATGTGATTGCTAAATCTCTGTGACCCAGAATGCGGAGGTTTTGATAATTCAGATTTAAGTAAAATATTGAAAAACACAATTGGTTTCAGAGGAGATTTCTGTGATAGTAAATAGGAAAGTTCAGTTTGCAGTCAGAACACTGTTAGCAGGAATTGAACAGTCACGCATCTGATGATTCTATCCCTTTCAATAACCAGTGTTTTGAACCAGAAGGGAAAAAAAAAATAAATAAAACAAACACACTTCAGATATCACCACTGAAATCCACAGCACAACTGCAGGAATACTGTTTATGAAGCATATTAAAAATGTACATAAAAGGAGATGTGTATTGTAAAACTGTCAGTAAAGCGAACAGTAGGCAGACAGACTTTGGGAGTTCTAATCTGTGTTTCTCCTTATTCTGTCCACACAACTGTTTAGCAAATGGAAAGATTCTACAAGATTCAAATACATTTATTCCTTTGACTGTCTTGGTCAGCATTACAAGCACAAAAGGTTAATGTAAAAGACCATATATGGAGCCTCTTATAATAAAAAAAGTAAGTTAAGTTCATAAGATCCTGATTGGATACTCACAAACTCCCACATGAAAGAACCATGTTTACTGAAAATTTAGCTTGAAACAGACTGCAATTATCCAAATCTCAGGTGAGTATTTTGAAAAAAATCGTGTGTGCATTGTTCAGTGAAGATTTTACATGCTTGCAAAGTAATGGCAAAATCGTGTTGAACTAGAAACATTTAGATTCATAGCAATGGAAGTTTTCCAGTTTATGGATTACTTCCAGACAGATTAACACTACAAAGTATATCATAATTTCTGTTTTACCTTAACTAAAATTTTTCTTTTTATGACTATTAATTGTGTTAAAATTGTATTCTAGGGAGCTAGGTTGTTTCTTCCTGGGGCAGCCAGATTTTTGTAGATCCAGCCCTATGTGCACTACCTGGAAACAGATTCATTTTGGGATGTTAAAGCCAAAAACATGCTGAGCTAGAATGTAGTCACAGGAACTGGAGTTTGGCTATTAAATAATCAGCAAATGCACGTACTAAGGCTCAGAAAGTATTTTTATTTGTCTTAATAGAATTCATACCCAGTGTATTTTATTATGAGGACCCAGCTTTGCTGTGCAAGTTCAGCTCTTGGTTTCAAATCCCTTCTGTCTTGGGTGATTTCACTCAGTGCAAGGGTGTAGTTTTTGTTAAAAACTCTCCCCTACCCTTCCATTTGGTGTGCCATTTACATTGAAAAAGGACTGTTTGGGCTGGGCTGTATTGAAAGCAGTGGGATGTAATAGCCCTCTTGGTGCTAACTGCAGGTACTTATGACCACACTTCTTATTGAAAGCAGATAGCTGAAACAGTGGGAACATCCCTCTCAGATACAGAGGTGTGCCAGTCCCTGAAACATAAGTGTTTCTCATGGGCATTGTGTGATGTGCCTGCCAATGGGATTGGAGGAGGAAAAGACAAAAAAAAAAAAAAAAAAAAAAAAGGCAATGGGAAAATCTAAGATACAATGAAAGAAGAACGGGTTCTGGGGGAAAAAATCACCACTGTCTACAACTTCTCTCAAGAGGAAGCAGAAGGCTAGTCACTGATCTCATCTCTGTTATGACCAGTGACAGGAACTGAGGGAATGGCCTGAAGCTGTGTCAGAGGAGGTTTAGGTTGGATATCAGGAAAAGTTTCTTCACCCTGAGGGTGGTTGGGCACTGGAACAGCTCCCCAGGGAAGTGGTCACAGCAGCAGCCTGACAGAGTTCAAGAAGCATTTAGACAACGCTCTCAGGCGCATGGTGTGACTCTTGGGGTGGCCCTGTGCAGGGCCAGGAGTTGGACTTGATGATCCTTGTGGGTACCTTCCAATTCAGCGTATTCTGTGACTATTCTGATTTTATGACAGAGGCAGACTGCATTTGGGGAGTAACTAAATGGCTAAAAGGATGCTTACAGCTGGGGGTAATGGCATGGTCTTGTTCTTGTGACTTCTGCAGTCAGAGACTGCAGACTTAAAGATACCAGAATTTAATTTTTATTGTAGTGGAATGGAATTACATAAAAGATGGATGGGGTTACTGTGAGTTTCTCTTTTGCTAATTGAAAGACCTTGCAGATTGTGATTTTGGCTGGTGTCCAAAATAACATTACTCAGCAAAGGTCTCAGAAATTTCATGTTTTGCAGTGAAGATCATCTGGCAGGTGAAGAAATACTTTTGCTATAGGCTATAAATGGGATAAAGAGGTGAAACACAGCTAAGAGCTCTATCTATTGCTAGCACCAATAGCTGCTTAGGCTGCCACCCTCACTACTTCACCATGAACTCTTTCTTGCTTTTCTGCAGCTTTGATCTATTACATCCATGTAAGTCCCTCTGAACTCCAGCTCATCTCCTTTCTCCAATGCCTCATTCTCTTCAACCACAAGGGGAATTATCCTTGGAGTTGTATGTTTAAATATTGATTAGAAAACTGTTTTGGGAGGACCAGACTTCACAGGGAAGAGCAACAGAGCTGCTGCTTCTGCACTGGCAGTGGTTTCCCTGCAGACACCTGGGTCATAGTTGAAGGGACAAATCAGTAGTGTGAAAGGCAGTGTGAAATAGAAGACTGATTAAGGAAAGTGAGCACAAAGATTTTCTGTCTAGCCTCAGCTATGACTATGAATTTCTCTAATGATCTAGATGCTGAGACCCAAAATAGGGGAGGTCTGATTTAAGGTCTGAAAGTTGTAACCCTCATTTAGGAAGAACAGTGTCTTTTAGGTCTTTCTGCATCAGTTTCATCTCTTAGCTCTAAAGGAGTTAAGAGTAACCTGGCACATGCATACTGCAGATTGTCCAGAATTTGTCTGTGGTCTCTAAAATCCTAGCATGCAGGGATGCTCTTGATTTCAGAGCCATAAATCTCAGATCTCTTTCAGTGCAATGCCAATCAGAACATTGTAGAAAAATAGTTAAAAGCAGGTGTAATCAGAGCAAGGAAGAAGCTAATGTAGTCCTCTTTTTTCTTCTAGTAAATTGAAGAAAACGCTTTTGTTTTATTTTATGGTTGTAGATGAAATTTGGAAATCAGCCTTGCTTTTCAGTCCACAGCTCCATCAGACACACTTGCAGTACAGTGCAGGTTCCTCTGTAAAATTTCTTCTCTATTTCTTCATAAAATATTTTCTCCCTACCATGTCCTACCCCTGCACCAGGTATAAGATAAACCTGTTGATGGGATTTCCATGTTTTGTTTGATAAGAGGGACAAAGAAAGCCTTATTCTTTGATAAGAAGGCAGTGAGGGAAAAGCTTAAAATGGTTATCTGAAGGATTAATATAGAGGCAGATGGTATTCAGTGTCGGTTAGAAGGACAGTGAGCCTGAAATACTGTTGAGTATTACTTATTTTACCAAATACTTAAAAATAAGATACTTTCTTTTAGGAATACGTTGTCTTGGACATGATGTCTAGTTTCACACTGTAAAACTGAGAACATGTAACATAATCCAGTTAGTGGGTGAATAAAAAAATTAAACCATCACATTTTCATCTGTTTCCCTCTTACAATGTTTAGGAATTAGTATAACATCCTATGGGGTGTAAAAAGCACAAGTGTTCTGTGTGCTTTGATTACATAAATTCACATATAATCTTGTAAACCCATAGGTGCAGACTTGTTAGAGACACAAATAGTGCAAAAAGTTTAAAAATTGTAGATGTTTGTTAGCTAAAAAAGCATTGTAGGAGGTACATTTTGATCCTTTACCTATAGCTACTGGAGATGCTGCTCTCAAAGAAAGTTTGCTTTGTGGGTTATTGAAATGAACCTCTACATTCTGCTCAGCAGGAGATGCAAAACCCAAAAGTGCACAGTTAATTGCTGTAGGGAAGGCAGTCATACCCAGTAACCTGCCCCTGAAGCAATCAGCCCTCTCCATAGGGACAAAGTTCTTTACAGTGTCTCTATTCCTAGTTAACAAATGAGGAAATAGAGGAACAGAAGCTGACTGCTAGATTTTGCCTGTTACAATGATGTAAAACTGATACCCATGTTACTGCAGCCCGTAGCTGCCAGCATGCTCCTAGGGATGATGATTTTACGTTTTGAAAAGTTTATACCTCAATACCAGCTGTATTGGTGATGCTTTCCTTTAGACCTGCTCTCGCTTATTTTTTTTTTTTTTTAATGTGTGTGTTAGACCACTTTAAATGTGGTCTTACTCACACATTACTGTTTCATGGAAAATGCGGTCCCACAGGATAGCCAAAGCTTTTGCTTTGGTTGGTATTCTATGTTCTATTCTCTGTCCCTTTCTAACACTGTGGGAAGCAGCCACTGTTAGCAGTACTCAGCTGCTTTCCCAATATCATTCATTATTGTATACACCCCTCACAAGTTTGCTTATATTCTTCCTACAGCCACTATCCAGGAGCTCAATCACTGACAATAAAGTCAGTGGAGATCCTGGTAACAAAAAAGTCACCTGGAGGGGAAAGGCAGCCATGAAATAAGATGAGAGAAGTGAGCAGATCTTGATGGAGCAGGGACATGACGAGGGCAGCTGAGGATGTGCTGATTCAGCATTTCCTGCCTATGGGCTGCGTGCGCAGTCTGGTTTCTTCTCTGCAGCCGGAGCTGTCCTTCAAGATCTCCAGGGTGCTGGAGGTGGGAAGGCAGTGAAACTGCAGCCTTTTTGCCTGAGTGATGACTCCTCTGCCAACTGACTGCAGTGAAATTTATTCAGGCACTGCAGATCAGCATAGCAACGGCCACAGTTGAGATTTGTCAAACACTTTCCCCTCTGGGAATTATTATGACCACCTCTAAGGCAAACTCTGTAACTACCATTATCTGTAGCAAATCCTTGGTGTATTTAGGCAAGGAGAAGTACCAGGAAATGCTTTTTTTGCTGGCTTCTTACTAAGCCAGTCATGTTTGATAGAGTTGTAAAAAATGAAGAGCAAGTGTTCCCTGTCAGTAGTCTCTACGGTTAATTGCAGTTCAGATTAAAGCCTTCCCAGTCCCCTCCTTACAATTTGCTTCATGTTTCATAGGTGATTTTACTTCCCAAATTTCTTAAGTTTTGAGAACTGATACTTGGAGCACTCACTAATGCTTTCTCATGCAATGTTGTTGATGAAGTAGCCGCTATTAAAGACTTTAAATCCACATATTTTAAAGTTAGCCACATAAATCCGTACTGAAGTGCTTAAACTGTCACTTGTGAACACAATGTTTTGTGCATGTGTATTTAATGACTGTTAACTACCTAGATTTTGATATCGATTGATTCTTTTGCCCTCCTGAAAGTTACATAGACATACAAAGCTGTGGTGCTAAATTATTTGACTCAAAAAATAGCAAAAGGTGACTTCATTAGTAAGTCTTGAAATGAGGATAAGAGGAACAACTTAAAACTGCATAATTACTTTTGACACTAAGGTGATTAAAAACTCATGAAGTCTTTAAGCTTGAGCTTTTACATTGTCACCCTAAGCCAAAGATACCTGACTTTAAGCAAGTTCAGAGAAGGTAAGAGACATGGGGCAGACTTCCTTACACATGATGAGTAACTACCATATAATTGGTTATACAGTCTGACTAGAAGAGCCTTATTTCACACAGTGGGATGCACAGATATCTGGAATTAAATCAGTTGTCCTAACTTAACATGTGATTTAGCAACTGATGGCTTACACCATCTATTTGTCATGGCTCAAATAAACTAAGATGCATCTTTTCTGAACATTTATGAGTATTCACTATGTGTATGCACATTGGGTAATTGCATGAACAGATTGGCATAAAAGAGAAAACATATCTGAATTAACAAAGCCATTTTGCTTTTTCCAGAGCTACAACTCTTACACTTGGTGCCTCTAAACAAGCAGTTGTAAGTGGAGCCAGATATTTCATTTTGGTGGTCCAGGTTAATGTCTCTGAAAGTTCAACCTCTAATTTAATTCATTCTTCATTTTGATGAGTAAAGCAACTTTATAGCCTCAATTTAATTTTGGATGTGGTTTTGTGAATCATATTTACTTTCTTCAACAATACAGAGATCTGCTTCTTCAGGTAAAACTCCGTGGTTTATTTTACTTTTAGGGAAGTGAAAGGTGAAAAGAGGAAAGAAGGCAAAGTGAAAGAGAACTTTAGCATATTTTTCTACAGTGTGGTTACTAAAGCTTTTTCTTCCTCTGTTTTAAATAAGATCCAAGGTCCTATATGCTGTGTTAATTCACAGTCTGGATTCAGATACTGATGTCTAGGCAGTAACACTTAAGTTAAAATCATTGCCATCAGTTTACTATACCTTAAGCACAGAGATATTCCCTTGCAGCTAATTACAGCCTTTCTACAAAGATAATCTAGAGAGTGGGGTAATGAGGTGCATCACCTTCAGTTATAAAGTCGTACTGGCCCCACTGCAGAGCCACCTGACGGAGGCTCTGCAGGTGTGATGATCAAATTTTATTTCCATGGATACCTAGAATTTTAGTTTAAGTATATTGAGACCACTACGATTTGAACTTTCCAGCCAACCATCAAGAGGCAAAGGTTATAACTTTGGATTGTTTTGGAGTATTCACATGAAGGATCTCTAAGGGATTCTAATTTGATAAAATTCAGAAATGTATGTATTAAGAGAACTAGATAAATTACTACCTTCAATTTTTGTTCCCTCACTAAGCTTATTAGGATTATTTGTGAAATGTGTCTAGCTGAATTTGTTGCTAGAATTTTAGTTATGTCTTAATCTGACTTAACATACAATTTCAAAGAAATGCAGAGTAGTTCTATTCCAAGTGCATTACTAGTGCTCCTTAGGATGCTGGCTTTTAGAAATTAACTAAACTGTCTTAGGTTAGTTAATTTAGAAATTAACTAAACTGTCTTTCAGTGGCTGCCTTTGAAACCTATCTCATTTTTCTGCAGTTTAGTCTTAACAAAAAACCCTACAGACCTTACGTGTAAGATTAGAGAATCCTTGAAAAATGCTCCAAGAAAACTTACCTTCTGTAATTTACTTGTGGACTGACAACTGGTGAGTCACTGCCAGCTGTAAAGTTGCTGTGTCCAGATGCCACTTTTTAAAGCAGGCGTAAGAGAGAGGAGCAGAAGTTCTGCACTAGAAAGCATCTTGAGACAATTATGTAAGTTCCTGTCTGGGCTCATATAATGCAATAATTGGTGACACCATATTGCATTCAGCACCACACTGCCAAATAACAAACGTCACTAAATGCCATTATTCCCAGAAAAGCTGATTGATTGATTGATTTTTAACAGCTTTTCGTTATTATATTTGGAAAACGTTTATCAAGCAGAAAAGAGATGTGAACTCACACTGCAGAAAGGGTGTTGAAATCCCATTACGTTTTTACTTGCCTTTGTTTGACAACTTGCTTTTCTCATATTAGGAGAAGAGCATGGGCAGTCCAGTTCACTGATTTTTTCTGGCTACTGAACCTTTAACATGGAAACTTCAGTTAGAGCAACTGCTTGAGCTACAGACAGCTGCAGTCAGCTCTCTAATTCTGGTTGGGGACTACACACTCTAATGGATGATTCAAGTTACCAGCCATCTTTTGTTAACAGGGATGTTCTGTGTCAAATACCTAGAGATTTTTATAGATTATGCTCCAGAGGAAAGCGCTGGGAGACTCACCAGGCACTTAGTGAGCATCACCTCTTGCATGAATTACTCAGAAGCCTGGTTTTCGACAACATAAGTTCTCAAACAAGGCAGGGAAGTTGTCAGGCTCAATCACTGATGGACTTAGGTCACTGAGGAAAAGAGATGTGTGAAAAGAGTACCAGAAACCATTTCTCCATAGCAAATAAACTTTTTAAATGTATTCTTCCTGAAACAAAATGTTTTAAGACTTTTAGCTCATCTGAAGCAAGCTTGAGTATATGATCATTGATGATTGCAGAAGGATGGACAAATTATTATGTCCTGCCACGGGGTATGGGAGAACTAACAAATACTTCATTGAGTTCTCTAAAAAAAAAATTAGTGATCTGTCTCATGATATTATAATTCTGATAAAAACATATAATGGATTGTGCCCCAAATACTTTTGAATAAGAAGGTATGCTAGAATGCTTTTTTTTTTTTTTTTTTCCACTTTGCAGAATCATAATGAATTCATGGTTTTAAAAAAAATTAAAGCATGCAATTGCAAAAGATAATTTTTACAAGTAAAACGTTCAGAAATATTTGTACTGTGTAAGACACGGATCTTTCATCTCTTTCCAATCCTAAGGAAACTAACGTGCAACAGTTGCCATGATTTAAGAACAAACCTATCTTTACAGAAAACGTGTGTTTTCTTTTAAATAACATTGTCAATTGTGTGCACAAATGCAGTACTCACTTCCTGTGCAAAGAAATACCACCAACTGGACCAGTTTTTAAATGTTGTCTCAAATTAAGATGGCATAAAATGTCTGAATACTCAATGTTTCTGCAAGGAAAAAATGATGCTTTAAGATACTTTTCTATCCTGGTGTGGTAAAAATACTGTAAACAGCAACCTAACTGAATTTTTCATTGCCATAGTTTAAGACACCATTTAAAGGTGACATTTTTTATTGTTACTCCAGGGTATAATCCAGAAAATAGAAGTATTTAGTACCACCAGAATGTCAAACAATTGTTTACATACCTGGTTTTGAAATGGTCCTGAATGTTTTTGCTAGACTATAACTTGACTGGCAAGTTCAATTCAGAAGCAATTGCACGGCTAATCATGTGTGGAAAAAAAAAAAAAAAAAATTGAAAATCTATTTCATGGTGTATGCCCTAATTTGTATTGGCAAATAATTAAATTATTTCACACTTCTGTTTCCTTAATGCATATGGAAAATATGTTTCATTATTCTTTCTCTTCTTGATATAATTATCTTTTACTAATTAAATTACATGGTGCAAATGATCGACTAGCTGTTTTTATGCATTCCTTTACCTTCATTCCATTCTTCTTCAAATAAATGAGAAATGTTTCGTTCAACATGAAATTTTGAAAAATTATAGTCTTCAGACCTTTGTCAGGTAGAAAGTAAAATTTACTCAGTTTCATAAATTATACATTCTCATATATTTCAATATTAAAAATAAAAAAATAGATTTCCTATCTTCAGAAAATCAAAGTTCCAAATAATTTTTTTTTAACTAATCAAGTTCCAGTACTGCGCATTCATCCGTCTATCACAGACTTTACTTCTGTAATTATATCCACTGATCTTAGGATTCAACTACCCTAAACTGCTTTTTTTTTTTGAGACAATAAAAGCTTTTCCCAGCTTGTCCTTTTTGCTTTCTTGCAAATTTTGCTGCAAGATGGATTTCTTTTCCTTGAAGGTCCCTCAAAGTACTCACATATTAATTGTGGATTTGCTCATCTGTGTGGGTTTGTATGTGAAAGACACATGCATATGTATAACATATAACCATATATGCATACACATTAGGCCAACATTTTCTAAGATGCATCTATTTTTAAAATGACATTTTAGAACACAGATTTTGTATTTTCTTTTTGTCTTCTTTTTATTCCTTTCAAAGTTCTTTTTGATTTCTTCAATAGTTTTCTTCAACAGTTTTCTTCAATAGAGCATAAAACTTTTTTCTTACTATTTTCTCACAAAGGGATAGACTTTTTTTTTTTTTAAGTAACAGGTAGCTCCTTTAGTAGAACAAAGATGTTTTTGTTGTCTAATTATCTTTTCTTTGAGTTAATAGTTTAGAGCAGTAGCAGTACATTTTTGACAAGGAGTTTGGTTCCCATTATTCTTGTATTTAGTATGGAATGTAAAGGATATTTGCTC
Source organism: Hirundo rustica (assembly GCF_015227805.2). NCBI lineage: Eukaryota > Metazoa > Chordata > Aves > Passeriformes > Hirundinidae > Hirundo > Hirundo rustica. Next base: position 34,744,648 of record NC_053488.1, on the reverse strand, counting down.
TGTCATCAGAGTTTGTTCATGGCTGCTTGCCTTCCACTTAACCTTCAAGGTTAATTAACCCAAAAGGCATGTCCAAAATAATACTGTTGATGTGTGTCCAAAAACTGGGTTTCACTGAATGGAAGAGATTGTTCCATAGAACAGCTGTGATGTAATTTGTTTTCTGTGTGTTACATAGCACTAAAGAAGAGTCCTTGACATGGAGAAAATAATTTAAGACCCATTCAGAGTCTCATTTTCCTTCATGGTAGGGCAGTGTGTGCCATGTTGTTTGCCCTTAATCAGAGCTGCCAGTTTGAGCTCAATGGTAATTTGTAGGGAGTGGTTAAACTGAACCATATTTTTTCATTTCCTTGCCTAGTCTCTTCCTGCAAAATACCAAGGTTACTCCTTTTTAGCTTTTTGTGGAATGGTTGGTCAGTCCTGGGTTTCTTGTTGCCTTTAGTCTTCTGTGTTCACTCTCTCAAACTGATTGCTGTACAGGGACTTTGCCTCCTTGGGTAATTTATATGAAGTGAACATTGTGATCTGCAGCCCAGCTGCTGGACCAGGCCCTGAAATGACGACAGTTCCTGTCCAAGAAACTGACAAGATTAAAAGACACTTGCACACTGCAGTGTGAATTTACTCTGATTTACTTGATCAGTAGGACACCTTGAGTGGTTCAAAAATCTGTCACAGTAGAATTCATAGGATCAGATACATGTGATGTTCTGCTGCCTTTCCATTCTCTGCGTGTTCCATCTAACACTTCTTTTTTGTTCTTTTTCCCATTCATGCAGTCACCTAATGCTGGAGACAAGGATGACCAAACACTGACGGTAGGCAGCAATTATGCATCTGAGCATTTGTTTCTCAGGAGGGTGGTAAGGCAAGCCTTACATTAGTTTGGCATGCATCAGTGTTTTTCTAAATTGCTGGGATTCCTTTCTCCTCCTATACTGCTATAGAGTTTAAATAATTTATTTCGAAACATAAAGCAGTGAATTAATCTCCTTTATTGGTTTCTATAATTTATTATTTTGTATGTGTATGACACCAGAGATTAATCTATGTATTATTGCCAAATGTTGTTTTCTTCAGTGTTGGGATTTTTCCCTCTAATTTGATTTCAGGGTCTTTCTAGTCAGTAGTCTGTTGGCTCTCACAGTCCTTTTTATTGAAACAAACCAACAGCTGCACAACAGTCTTACTCTATGAGATATATACATATATACAATTAATGTACTGGACAATTGCATGTGGAACAGAATCTGAGAGTATGTTTTATATTTCACTACAAGCATGGCAAAGATGCTTGTACATTAGATTCATTGCTGTAGATGTATGTATTGCCTTACCACACTCTAATTCTCTTTTTGCCATGAGACTTTAGTGGATTGAGCCAAAGTGAGGAGCATGTTTCTGATTGGGTGCCATTAAAAAGAAGTGTGGTCTACCCTTTTTCTCCATAGTTTTGATCATACGCATATTTGCAATGTACCGAGGTAATTAAAAATATAACTTACTCCAGAGATTCAAACAAAAGGTTCTACAAAGAAAGAAATTATTAGTTCTTCCTGATGCAAGTATGAGACTTTCATTTTCTTAACATTTTAAGAGTTTTCACAAAGGAGGATTCTTTTTGCCCTGTTTTTTTCCTGAGTCCTGGGAGATTAGTGACTGTTCTGACAATTCATCCCCTCCAGAAAAATTGTCTATACTTATGGCAGTGGGTGATAAAGTCTGTACCTTAACGTAATGTTCTATAGGCGATAGTTCAAAAGGTTTCATTGTCCAGTGAGGTGTGAGATTAATTCATACTGTTTCAGACATCCTTCCTCACAAACAACAAAAACCCCCTAAATTCTTCACCATATTTTTTACCCTAGACCAAGCCACGTCTCCAGCGGGGAGGAAGTTCTGCATCTCTCCACAACAGTCTAATGAGGAACAGCATTTTCCAGCTCATGATTCACACACTTGACCCACTTGCTGAAGGTATGCCTTTTTTTTTTTTTTTTTTTTTTTTTTTTTTTTTTTTGCTTTCCTGATGCAAAAGCAAACAAATGCTTTAATTTTCCTTTCTCTCCATGAAACTATTTTTTGCATTTCTCTTGCTTTCATCAGTCTTTTCTGAATGTGTCTGGTTTTTCTGAGAGAGTTCTGCACTTTTATGGTGTGATATGCATATTCCCACCAAGACTTTCAACTTAGGAATTGTGTTCATTGCAGTGAAACTAAAACTGGTCATTTGGTTGATGTATAACTACTGATTCTCTTCTCTTCTGGCTTCAGCAGCAATGTAGAATTTACAGAAATGGTATCGTCCAGTAGTTTCATAAAGATTTTTTTTTTCGTTTTCCTCCCTGGTTTTGATTTTACTTAAAAAAAAAAAAAAAAAAGTCAAAATGGTGGATAATTTGTCATGTGCACTGTAGAAAAGAATGAGATTCTGTTGATTTGACTTCAGGTTGTTTAATGCTGGCATTAATAAAAATGCAGCAAACATACCTCTGTATTACATGTATGTAAAGGGTTTACTTACTTTATCCAAGTGTGGTGTGATATATTATTTCTTTGACAAGTTAACAGGAAGACCGCTGCTTTGATCTGAGAATCTGGCAGGAAAACCATATTGGCTTTGTAATTGTGGGGTGATCTGACTCTCAGATTCTAGCGGAAGAACCAAAAAAATTCAAGGCCGTATGTTACTTAATGTCTATGTGTCTGTAGGACTTCTCTTCGCTGCAGTAATAGATGTCTTGGAATGACATCTATTGATGAAGGAATAGGGGAGTACTAAAGCAACCTAAAATATTATGGACAAACCTTTCAAACTTCAGTGAACTAGAACTATATATAGCACTTCACATGAGCATACATGACAGATTGAAGACTGGGCTACAAGAAAGCTAGAATTGTTGACTGAAGCACAATTTGAAACTAATGTAAATTGAGAATAAGATATCTCTCAGGTATTTTTCCATTGCTCAAGCTTATTTCCTTTGTTTCCCATACATAGCTTGTTCAGTGTTCAGACCTGTCTACTATTCTGCTGTAGTAAGCTTGCACCATGTAGTGTGATCCAGAGGCTTCCCCCTTCATGACTGTGAAGGACAAAAGGGATTTGACATCTGAAATTCATCTTGGGAGAGACAAAATCCCTACACTTCTGAAAATTAGATATACTTATAATTAAGTTTGTCAGGTATCTCAGTCCTGGTTTTCATTATGTCAGTAAAATGATTGAGATCAGTGAGGATTGATAGAGATGTTCGCAACGCATAGATCTTACTTAAATTAATCCAGCACCATTTTGTTCAGGGTTTCTTTGCACATAATATTTCACTGTTTACAGATTGTTTCCTTTCCAAAGTCTTACATTTGTCCTGGAAGTAATACTCCTTAAAAAAATGGGAATAGAAATATGTTGTGGCCTTCAAGTAAGTGAAAGGCAGTAGCCATTTCATTATCTGGACATTTCATTAAAACAAACACACTGAGTTAAATTTACAAAGGGGAAAAAGAATCTACCTCCACTTACCATAAACACTGTATTTTAATGCAAATATTTCATGAAGAAATGCCAAAAACCTACTGGAAAATAACCTATGTATGTGCAGATATTTAAGTTGTTTTTTATATAAAGAAGCAAGTATTTCAAGTTTTTGCTGACTTTACAGAATCCAAATTTTAGTTCATGAGAGCGTGAAAATGCAATTCATTCAATAATTTGTTTTTGCACCTGGAACTCCGGTTTTAGCATTTTATAAACAGACTTAACTACTGTAGGAAAAATTTGAGAAAAATGCATCCGTGTTTCTGTCACACATCATTAACCTTTTCTGAGGCACCACCTCATTTGTACAGGTACTTGGCTTTCAAGATCTTTTGCACTGCAGGCAGTTTGGAGGGCAAACATGAGCAATATTGCATGTCTCCACTGAACACACTCATGTTGTTTTCTGAGACTTTAAGCTATTAAGTGTCCATATTAATTAGTCTGTATTCAGCTTATTCTGCAAACTTTGTGAAAGAAAAGTTGTTTTTATTTGACATAAATGCTGTGTCTGGTTGAGGCAGGTAATACTAGTTAATAAATTCGGATGTTGTTGTATTTTAGTCTTACATTCACTTAAAAAGTATGTGTGAAAATGTATGCGGGTATCTACTATATACAATAGGAATTATTTACTTGGATCTGTATGAATCTTACCTACCAAATTTTCTCAATGTTTTTGTGTTTTAATCTTTGTATAATGACATTGAAGAACCAAATTAGTGCATCGTTTTTATTTTAAGAGTCTTTTGCCAGCTAAGTAATTTTTTAAGATGATAGCATTTGATTATTACAAATTGAAAGAAATAGTATTTACTGAAAGTGTCTGAGAAATGCAGTCATTTCATCTATAAACCTATTACTTGAGGAGATGTGGAAATGTAAAGTATTACCTGGTGCCTTCCCTGGCCCATATGGTGCTCTCCAATTTACATGTCCTTTCCTCTCCCAAAAACCCACAAAACTTCAAGCAATTTAGCTCTGCTACACTCATGTAATGAATGATGATGGACCTGCTGGATGACCTGTGAGGCTAAAGGGCTTCTTCCAAATAATTTGGTGCAAGTATGGATCATACTCAAAGGAATAGCATAAAGATATTAAAAAAAAATTTCAGTCTTACTTTAGTTAACTTAGATTTCCTCAGTATTTCTACCAGATGATGACTTAGTTCAATAGGTCCAAAACAGTGCGTAATTTGCTGAATTTGTTGGGTTTGCAGAAAAAGAACAGTTTATGAAAGCATTAAAAAGTGCCGCTCTCAAAGAAAAAAATTTGAAAGTCTATCAAAGCTAACATATACATGGGCACCCCCGAACTTGGGCATACTCCTGACATCCTTCTCCTCCCTTTTCTGCATTTCTCTAGCATTTACTTCTTTGCTTTTCTCATACTGGATCTCACTCACCTTCACCCGCCTTCTTTCAGTCTTCTCCCATGAGATGGCTTCTTCAGCACCTGCTGTCTTTCTGGACTGCTGGGTCCACTAGTCAGATTATTCCCCAATCAGACACCAGCAGCACTGCGGCTGTCTCAGCCAAGTGAACTGTGTTTTGGAAAAGCATGGGTAAAGTCTGTGAGCTCTGTTCTTGAATCTTGAGGGCTTCTAGATGAAATATTGCTTTTAGAAGATATATTTCTAATTTTTTGCACTGCTTCTGAGAGATCCAGCTTCTCTTTCTCTTTAAGTCAATAATAAAGTTCACTGTTACATTCAGTTAAATAATTACAGGGGAAATGGGGGCATCAGAAAGCACTTGGATTGCACTGTCACTTGGAGTTGTGGGCGTTTTGCAAAGGTGACAGAGAAGTCCCATCTGCATCCTCTTGGTAGCAAAAGCAGTATGGAATGTATAAACAGGCCATGTGACTATTGAAGGTCAGCTTGACCTACACACCACTATTACTACATTAACATTCACTGTATTTATAGAAAACCAGCTCATCAAATTTACTTCTGAATAATTAATTTGTGAAGTCAGAACCAACCTCTACCGCAATGCAAAGCATCTCAAAAATGCACTTGATTGCAAGTAGGATAACATGAAATGAGAGGGTAAGATTTACTTTCCACAGAATGTGGATAAACAGAGGAGTCCCAATATACTATTACACACTTGTGAAGCTATCCCTCTTTTTCCCTTTTCACATAAATGTCGTTTTGGATGGCTTGTGGCTGTCTTGTGAAAGCCAACTTGCAAACTCGCCAGAATCAGCAGGCTTTCAAGGTCTTCATCCCACCTCTGACAGATGAATAATATCTGAGATCAGTGGGAGCTGCTTGATATTTGGCTCTTTGTATTCAGGCAGGTGTGCAGTCATGCTGTGGATTTAACAGTCTAGACAAGGAAGGCTTCTCCCCCTCAAAATCTTGGTCTCAGCATAAAGCTTCTAAGAAGATAAGAGTTCAGCCACTCTTACAGGTGAATGCGTAGGATGTTTGTTAATGGGATGTGAACTTTACATTACAGCTGAGACATCATCATTTATTAAAAATCTATCTATATGTCATTAGGTTTTTGTTTGCTTTTATCTTATTACAGAAATAATGACCTTGATAGAGATAATTTCCTGAGGATTAAGATTAATGACTGCCTGTGTTTCAGGCTATCATCAATTCTCAGCCAGTCATTAATCCCCAGGAAATCCTATGCCATATTTGCTTCTGCTTAAGTCTGGCAATCCAGCTGGTCTGTTCATAACAACATTGCCCATATGAATAAGGATAGCATCATTTGACCTGCTGTGTTGGTCAGGCCCCAATCCAAAATCCAAGAAACCTGAGCATAAATCACGACAATCACCAGTCTTTTGTAGCTGTTTTCTTCTGAGTCCTGTACCTCAGATACCTTTGTCCTAGTTTTGAAGGGGATATTCCTGCGTTATGAAAGTGTAGGCTTTACAAATATCTCTACCTTTTCGATAGATGATGGCTGTCGTTGTGCAGTGGGAGCACGGCAAGAATAAGATGGTATTTTTTTATGAAAGTGTGCCATGAATAGTAATCTTACCTTCTCCCTATAAACTGTAGGTTGCTTTAAAAATTATTCCTTCAGGAGTGTGGAGGGAGCATTTTCTCTCTGGAGGTACTCTGTTGAACAGGGAAGATACCAGCACTGAAGTGAGGATTTAGAGCGTCAGTGCGACCTAAGGCTACATTGTTTTTCTTGCACAGCTTTATAAAGATACAGGAAGAATGAGATTTTTTCATTATTATCGCACTCCTTTTCTGCCTGCTGATAAGGTGCCACAGGCCAGCAAAACATCTCCCACAAGTGAGGATTTAGCTGGTTGCTGACTTTCTTGCTCCTGTGTGACAAGGCTATAACTCATATGCAAATGCCATCTCTGCATGAAAATGAGTGTGATATAAATCTCTGTCATGGCTTAGTCCCCAGTGAGAAGTAGGTATCTTTAGCAATCTTCTCCTACTCCCATCTCCAGTCCTATTTCCAAAATGGAAAACTACAGGATGTACTTTTGCAGAAAATTAATTGTTTATCTTATATGCTGTACTTTTTTTTTTTTTTTTTTTTTTTTTTAATGATACAAATATGGTGCATGTTATTCATGAGAGAAATAACCTTCTGTTACATAAAGCTGAGATTACAATTCTGTCAGTTCCTTCACTGAATACGGAAAAATACAGTACTGTCACTGTTCTGACCAAAAATAATAAATAAATACATAAATAAATAAAACCTGCATTCATACTTCTCAGGAAAATAAAGAAGAATCCTCGAAGGTTTTGACTTAGCAGTGAATTACTTATAATGGCTTGGCTGATGCTGTTGTGTTCCTACATACTGGTCTGAAGAGTTTTCCATTCACTGCAAACTGGTTTGCTGCTGCTACTTGAGTACTTTTCTTAGATGTCCTGGAAACTGTCGGCTCACCCCAAAGACATCTAGCAGAGGTTGGGTAATTTTTGCCTGCATGGTTACTAAGCACCCTCCCAGCTTTTGTCTCATTTTTCATAAAAACTTATGTTCTTACTCTTCCCATGGCCTCGGTGAGCTGCATCATCATGCCTGCGCCCACTGCCATTGTTGCCATTGGAAACTGTGTTTGCCTGAAGCTGTTTATTTGTTATATCCTCAGAGAAGTAAAGCCAGGCAGCTCAGCTTACACCGACTCTTGGGTAAATCTCAGCTCCTGCATGTCTGAAGTAACCTGAGCACTTCTACTTTCCTCATCTCCAGAGCATGGATCTCAGAAGTCTTTTTCAACTTTAACCATTCTTTGATTCTCTGATGCTGCAGAACTTGAGTGCACTTCACAGAATTGCAGAATCAGAGAATCACAGATGAACTAAGTTGGAAAAGGCCTTTGAGGTCATGGAGTCCAACCGATGATGTAACATGTCTTCATCAACTAAACCATGGCACTGAGTGCCACATCCAATCTTTTTTTAAATACCTCCATGGACAGTGACTCCACCACCTCCCTGGGCAGACAAATTACAGTGCCCAGTCACTCTTTCAGTGAAGAAAATTTTCCTGATGTCTAACCTAAACTTCTCCTGGTGCAGCTTAAGACTGTGCTCTCTTACTCTGTCAGTGGTTGCTTGGGAGAGGAGATCAACCCATACGTGGCTACAGCCACCCTTCAGGAAGTTGTAGAGAGTGATAAGGTCACCTCTGAGTCGCCTTTTCTCCAGGCTAAACAACCCCAGCTCCCTCAGTCGTTCCTCACAGGTCTTGAGTTCCAGGTCCTTCAGCAGCCTCGTTGCCCTCCTCTGGAGGCCCTCAAGCATCTCAATGTCCTTCCTAAACTGAGGGGCCCAGAACTGGATGCAGCACTCAAGGTACAGCCTCACCACTTCCTAGCAACCATGCCAGAGAAGAAAGAAATATATCTTTAGAACTATATAAGCATAAAAGTATTTTATTTAGCATTAATAAATATGCAAATCTAGACAGATTTAATAAAAGTACTTTTGTATGTTATTAACTATCTCTGCATTAAATCCTTCATCATTCTTGAGCATCCTTTAGGAATGCCTATAGGCCTGCAAAGAAGCTGAGCATCCTTCTTCTTGCACCCTTGTTCTTACCCAGCTTGTCCTTGGCTCATCTTCTGTCCCATCACAGAAAAACAGTCCTCTGAGCACAGTGCTTAGATCGTTTTGGCTCTCCTCTTGGCTGCAGACTGAAATGGTTGTAAGGGATTTCTGCCAGAGAAGATGGGGGCTCCCTGTGGGGCTCACATACATATTAGTAGCTGTTAATTGTAATACAGTGTCTTCTCTTTAACGCCTTCCCATGATATTTCAGTCTGATATGACAGTGGGAAACCAGTGAAAAAAGGACTGTTAGGCTAACCTTCAAAGTGTAGTGTCATGCCAGGCAGATACGCATACTCTCTTTGCATCTAGTTTTCACAAAATTGATGTGGTTTTTCTCATGTAGGTTGAAAGGGACTTCTTGGGTTACAGAATCCAGCTAGTCCAATCCTCTGCTCAAGCAGGGTCAACTCCAGCAGGTTGACTATGACAGCTTCCAGTCATGATTTGAAAATGTTCACAAATGGAGACTCCATAGTCTTTTTGGGAGACCCATTTCTCTGTTTGCCCATCATCCCAATACATGTCTGGATGGAATTTTCTGCTTTTTAGTTTGTGTCCATTGACTCTTCCCATCAGTGGGCTCTTCTGAGAGACCTGTTGTTCCCTTTTGTTCTTTCTGTCCCATCAGGTGCTTATACATGGGGATAAGATCTCCCTGAACCTTCTTTCCTTCAGGCCGAACAGTCCTAGCTCTCTCAGCCTCTCCTTTTATAAGAGGTGCTCCAGTCCCTTCGCGATCTTTGTGGCCCAATGCTAGACTTGTTCTGGTACGTCTACAACAGCCCTGTACTGGTGGATGCGGCACTTGTCCCAGCACCCACATATGTCTCATGAGCCTCGGTGGAAGGAAAATATAACCTCCTTGACCTGGTGGCAGTGCTCTCCCAAGTGGAGCACCCTAAGGGTGCTGTTGGTCACCTTTGCTGCAGTGGCGTTTTTCTGGCCTTCAGTGGCATGACTCTCCATAGAGCTGGTAGCAAGAAGAAAGCTTTTCCTGGGGAAGTTTTCAAACAGCTAAATGAGATTGGTTGAAACAATGAGGCACATCGTTCTCCAGCAAGGTCTTCTTTCACCTTTCTCTATGTTTCAATTACAGTAGAGACCACCAAAATTGTGTTCCTAATTTAGATACCAGGTTCCATGATTATGTAGATTATGTAGATGAGATGAGTATTTTGAAACTATCTCCAACATCGAACACCCCACACTGCCTCACCATTTTTTTGTATGTCAATCATAAATATATATTGATGATCAAAGAAGCAGACATTCAAAGTCTGAATTATTTTGCTGAGTGGATCTATTTGGTTTACTGACAGGGCCCGTTTCATTCTTGTCGTACTTTGGGGACATAGGTCTTTTGCTTTTTCTAGATAACAGAAGCTGCACTTCCATGGCTATAGGGTGAGTGAGCTTGCAACTTTTATCCTACCCACGGATGTTAAAATTTGACTGTGTTTTGCTATAAATAACTTTGTGGGCAATGAAGATTGCAGATTTATCTCAGAAAGGGTAGTTCAGTGGGAAAATTCTTTGTTATAATGCCCTCCAACACTGTAGCAATAGGTATCAGATGTACTTACCTTCAAAAAATTCAGAGAGAAGGCACAGCTCGTGCTAATTTCATTCAACAAATCTCTAGTTCCATAAAATTGGAGCACAGGTCTCCCTTTAAAATCAGTGTTGATATTTGTAGGTGGAAAAACTTAAATAAAGAAAGCTTTCCGATTCCCTTTTAATTTAGTTTTGAATTTGAAATATAATCCTTGTGTTTGGTTTTTTTTTGTCAGTTTTCACAACAATTTTTTTCTGCATGCTCTGTTTTGTTGTTTTAACTATAATCTAGTCAAGTTGTACACTGCAGCCAGAATTCTTGTTTCTCTTTCCCATAGTATTTTCCAGTGATGCCCTGTTATTCAGACAGCATGTTCTTCTTGGGATTCCCTACAGAGAATGCATGGAAGACATGAATATTTAAATAAAACCATGATCCCAGTACAGGGTACAGCTGTTCTAGCTATGCATTTACATACCTAATGGCTTTAGCTTCATTTTAAGTTTCTTCCTAACTCAGTATTTCTTTGTTAAAAATATGAACAACAAAGAACATAAATAATGTATAAACCTCTACATGTCAGGGGATAGTAATGTCTGTGAGCGGCTTTCCGTTGAAGCTGAAAGTGGGAGATTTCCTTTAGTACAATTTGCACATGACAGGTGACTTAATTGTCCACAGGTTTGTTGAGTTTTATGACTGGATAGTGAAAGGAAGGCATGCTGTCCTTTTGTTATCCTCCTTGGATATGCTGGAAAGCAAAACAGCTGAAATTTATTCAGTTGGAGTTTTAGGTTTCCAGACCCTATGGTGGCTGGCCCAACAGACATTCAAGGAAATCCTGATCCCACTAGAATCAGCGCTAGTGACGCTTATATCATCAGCGTAGTGACGTTTGCACTTCTACACCTTGCAGTTCCTATTTTAATGAATAATTGAAAATTGTTTGAAGATAAATACCATCTTTAAAGCCAACAGGAATTGTGTTTGCTCCAAGCCAAGTAAATTCTGTTGTATTGGTCGTCTTTTGGTGTTACTACATTATAGAGAATGTTTGGCACTTGTCTTCAAGAGTGGATGTCAGATGGAACAAAGGTGTCTTATGAGGGAAGAAGAAACAAAGCTCTCATAAACAAGCAATGTCATGCTTTTCTTTAATTTAGGAAAAATAAAATCACCTGAAAAAATCAAAATCTGGGTCAGACATGCAATAGTAATTTAATTTATTTTGTGCTCCGTTGCATATTTCATTGACCATCCCCTTAAAAATATTTTCTCTTCAGCCCATATCATTTAAAAGCCCAACAAATTTCCTTTTGTCACCACAAGATTTGCTAGATGGTATGGACTGAAAACAGTGGATTTTCACTCTTCATTTTAAATATTGTACTAAGAGCACAGTAATTGGTAGATCTAGATTTTGGATGTTGTCACTATCTTAAGCTGCCCAGAGCTCTACTGATACGATTGTAAAAAATTTTAATTATATTTCTACTCACACTCCAACTTGATAAAATTGCAATAAATCAATTATATAAAAGCAGACAATTCTAATAAAAATATTTTCAGGGCAAAACCACCTAAAATAATAAAATTAAAAAGCAAGAACAACAACAAGAAACCAACCAAACCAAACCAAACCAAACAAAAAAACCCCACAAACAAAACAAACAGGATAAGGACACATGAGGAGAAAGAACAGGAATAGAAGGCTTGCAATTTAAAGACAAGATGAAAGGCAACCACACGCATTCTTAGAGTTCAGATGGACAAAGTAATAAGTTATTTAGTTACTCCCAGTATACTGCCCAGTAGCCAAGTACCTGAAAGGCTTCATATACAGTAGTTTCTGTATTTGCTTAGGTGCGTTAATAAAGCAGTACTGATAGCAGTATAAGCAAATAAGATGTAATTCTTAAATTCAATGCAATTTTTAACTGTATTACTTATATCCAGAAGGGATCTTTTTGTATTTTCCACAGAAACAGCTCAGTGGCAAACCCTCCATTTTTGAAGGATTGGCAGCTGGAACGTCCACAAGTGAAAATGTAGGGTACAGCATCTGATTATCTGGATGTAGTAGGAGAATAAGTATTCTGCTTTTTAAAAGAATATTTGTTTTCTCTCTTAGGCATTCTGTAGTGATACTACATGCAAACACCCACAGCAGTCCCAGTCCATCCCAGATATAATTATTCAGTAAGAAAGTGTCTTGGGGTGACTTTATGATACTTGTATCCCCAGTGGTCTGTTCTGCTTATGCCAGATATTAAATTCTGCACCTTTAACTCTGGTTCTGAGAGTGAAGGGGCAGAAAAAGAAGTGTGCAGTTTGTTTTCAGAAACTGCACTTGCTCCCCTGCATCCTGCACACAGACAGTTGTCTGCAGCATGGACAGTGAGAGACAGCTCTCCTTCGCTTTTAGTTAGTTTTTAGCTAGCTGGGGCAGATAATTTCCCCAGACTGTGGCTTTTCTTTTTCTTGGAACTGATCAGGCTGCTCTGGACTGAAAACCCAGAAAAACACCCAGAGCTCATACCTGTGTCCCACTGGGGCCCAGGATAGCATTTTCCAGCACAGGAGGGACTGATGAGAGACTGGGCAAGCCAAGCTACACCCCATGAAAAGGACTTTCTGAATTTGTCAACTCTTCAGAACAGTGAGAGGTTTTATTGTTTAATATTATTCACTTTTTATGCATGTGAACACTTTGCTTGTTAAATAAACAGGTTTTTTCCATATTTTCCCAAACCAGTTGGGGGAGGGGCTGCTTGAATATGCTTTCTGGGGGGACCCTCATGTGGAGGCTTCTTCCCAAATTTGCCCTAAACCAGAAATCTAAGAGGTTTATGAAGTTTGTAAATGGTAGGAGTCGGAATGAGATTCACTGAAAAAAACCCAAAATTCAAATATTTCTTTCTTTTTAAAATTCACAATTTCTGTTAGCCTTCAGTTGGTGGAAATTTGTGTGGTTTTCCTCTAATAGTGTAAGTACAAAGGCATTTTCTTTTGTTAAAGATCTCTTAGAGGTTAGGACTCTCATTTTAAACCTGTAATGTTAATCTTCACTAAATCTTTCACAAGTTCTTAGCATCAAGAGATCTTAGTTCCTAATCTAACATCATTGCTGAAACCAAATCAAACGTTGATTCCAGTTTAGTTTGGATAGTCACTACAACTTATCTAGAAAAGTTTTTAAAGTAGCTCTTTTTTCTGTTTATGGGTGAGACTGATCATCTAATTAAATTTTCTCAAAACTATGATATCTAGAAGAAAAAACAGTAAAGACATACTTGTGCTCCTTGGTGTTATCATATGAATTCCTCTAATTCCTTGAGCCAGTTTTTTGGCCTTCTATAAAAAAAATGCATATAAAGAAAGGACATCATGTTAAGCATGATGATAATAGTAACTGCAAATCAGACGTCATATCAAAAAGATACAAAGGGGAAGAGTGGGTTTCCAAAATAATGTCTTGGTAACCAGGAATTTGCTGACTTTCAGAATTCTGTGTACAATCTCTCACACAGAAATTCTCTTCTGTCTCCAGTACTCACTTTATTTATAAAGTAAACTTTGTAAGCTTAGAATTTTTCATAATTATTTACTTTCTTCTAAGAAAAGATAATTGAAGTTTTTTGCTGCATGTGTGTCCTTAATTTAATTACTAGTTTTGAGCCCTTATTTTCCGATTTCACTTCTCTTCTATGTCTTAGGTATCCCACCTTTTCGTAGTTTGAATTTATGAATATGAAAACTCAGGAAAACTATTTGTTCTCTATCTGCTTGTTCCAGAATGGCTCAAAATTTCCTTTAAGCTAAGCTCCCACTGATGCAGATGGAGAAGTAAGCCTTGGCACCTTCATGACTGTAGAAGTCAAACAAAAGGAGCATCTAGTAAATGCAGCAGTGGAATTGTACTAAAAAATATGGGATTGCCATTGGTAATTTCTCTTTACCATTTTTTGTTTTAAATAATAGATATATCAACTTCGAAGCTTTTAATTAACTTGGTGGAGTGTGACATGAATTCTCATACAAATACATTTTTTATGCAAAGTTAAAGTCTCATGCTTGTTGAAGATACCCAGAATGAGTTTCATTTGAGAGTCTGACTTTACGTTTTCCTTGAGGGGATGCATACCTTTAGTAATGCAGGTTTCTGTCTCTAAAATAGCTGTCAGAATAAGCTGACAGGCTTATTTCTGACCTTACTAGGGTCAGCTGCAGTCTGTGCCTGAGATCTAAGTCACAGGAGAGTGAAGAGAAATAGCGGTTTTACTTTTCTTCTATGGCAGCCTGGGGCTATATACTTAAAAGAAATTAGTATTTCATCACAAACTATGTACTATACTTAGTGACTGTAAAATAAACTGAGTTATTAGCTATCTTATTTAATAGAATCATTGAATAGTTTGTTGCAATGGATGTTTAAAGATCATCTAGTACAATCTCCCTGCAATGAGCAGGGATATGTTCAACCAGATCAGGTTGCTCAGAGCCCTGTCCATCCTGTGTTTGGATATGTCCAGGCACGAGGCATTTACCACATCTCTCTGAGCAACCTGGGCCATTGTTTCAACATCCTCCATATAAAAAATACCTTTCTTATGTCTAGTGTGAATCTACTTTCTTTCTACCACAGTAACTCCTACCAAAAAAGTTTGCCCCCATCTCTTTTGCAGTTCCCCTTTAAGTGGCAGGCTGCTCTGTGGTCTTCTCAGAGCCTTTTCTTCTATAGGCAGAACAACCCAAATGGGCTGTCTTCATAGGAGAAGGACTCTATCCCTCTAATCATCTTGGTGGCCCTTCTGTAGACTCTCTCCATCCATGTCCTTCCTGTGCTGGGACCCCAGAGCTGGATGCAGGGTTCCAGGTGGGGTGTCACTTTAGCAGAGCAGAGGGGCAGAATCCCCTCCCTGGCCCTGCTGCCCACGCTGCTTTGGATAGAGCCCAGGATATGTTTGGTTTTTTGAGCAGTAAGTGCCCATGGCTGGGCATGTGTCCAGCCTTTCCTTCACCAGCAGCCCCAAGCCCTTCTCAGCAGGGCTGCCTCTCCATCTGTTCATCCCATGGC